>NC_091121.1:139159532-139364532 GCF_040183065.1 Periplaneta americana | reverse complement strand
GGAGACATACTAGTATAGTAGATATTCGAACTTTCAGGGGTGCAGACTGTAATTCTGACCATTATTTGGTGATTGGAGAATTAAGAGAAAGATTATCAGTAGCCAAACGAGTAGAGCAACAAGTTAATATTACTAAATTCAATATTTTGAAATTAAAGGACGAGGAAGCTAAGCAAAATTATCAGGTCGAAATTTCGAATAGGTTTGCCACTTTAGAAAGTTCCGACGAAGTTGAGAAAGAATTAGATGTTAATAGCGTGTGGGAAAATATCAGAGATAATATCAAAATTGCAGCTGAGCAGAGCATAGGTTATTATGAAACTAAGACAAATAAACCGTGGTTTGATGAAGATTGTTGCGTGGTAATAGAAAGAAGGAAACAGGCAAAACTGAAGTTCTTACAGGATCCAGTTGAGGAGAAGAGAGATAATTATTTCAATGAAAGACGGGAAGCAAGTCGTACACTTAGGAATAAAAAGAGAGGTTACTTGAAGGAAAAACTGAATGAGGTAGAAACAAATAGTAAGAATAAAAACATTCGAGATTTATATAAGGGTATAAAGGAATTTAAGAACGGATATCAGCCAAGGGTAAACGTGATCAAGGATGAGAATGGTGACTTGCTTGCAGACTCTCCATCAATCCTAAACAGATGGAAAAACTATTTTGCGCAACTACTAAATGTACATAGGCCAAATAGAAATGACGGGACGAAATTGAAATACAAACTGCTGAGCCATTTATACCCGAACCCACGCTTTCAGAAGTCGAAATTGGGATAGAAAATCTGAAAAAGTACAAGTCTCCAGGTATCGATCAAATTCCAGCAGAATTAATACAAGAGGGTGGAAGTGCATTATATAGCGAAATTTATAAACTTGTACTTGCTATTTGGGAAAAGGAAATTGTACCAGTACAATGGAAGGAGTCCATAATTTTACCTATTTTTATGAAGGGGGACAAAACCAACTGTGGTAACTTTCGAGGAATATCACTTTTGTTGACGTCGTAAAAAATTTTGTCCAATATTCTTTTGAGAAGATTAGCTCCGTACGTAGATGAAATTATTGGGGATCATCAGTGTGGTTTTCGGCGTAATACATCGACTATTGATAAGATTTTTTGTATTCGACAGATAATGGAGAAAAAATGGGCGTATAAGGGTACAGTACATCAGTTATTCATAGATTTCAAGATGGCATATGACTCGGTTAAGAGGGAAGTATTATATGATATTCTTATTGAATTTGGTATTCCCAAGAAACTAGTTCGATTAATTAAAATGTGTCTCAGTGAAACATACAGCAGAGTCCGTATCTGGTCAGTTTCTATCTGATGTTTTTCCAATTCACTGCGGGCTAAAGCAGGGAGATGCACTATCACCTTTACTTTTTAACTTCGCTTTAGAATATGCCATTAGGAAAGTTCAGGATAACAGGCAGGGTTTGGAATTGAACGGGTTACATCAGCTTCTTGTCTATGCGGATAACGTGAAAATGTTAGGAGAAAATCCACAAACGATTAGGGAAAACACGGAAATTTTACTTGAAGGAAGTAAAGCGATCGGTTAGGAAGTAAATCCCGAAAAGACAAAGTATATGATTATGTCTCGTGACCAGAATATTCTACGAAATGGAAATATAAAAATTGGAGATTTATCCTTCGAAGAGGTGGAAAAATTCAAATATCTTGGAGCAACAATAACAAATATAAATGACACTCGGGAGGAAATTAAACGCAGAATAAATATGGGAAATGCGTGTTATTATTCGGTTGAGAAGCTCTTATCATCCAGTCTGCTGTCCAAAAATCTGAAAGTTAGAATTTATAAAAAAGTTATATTACCGGTTCTTCTGTATGGTTGTGAAACTTGGACTCTCACTCTGAGAGAGGAACATAGGTTAAGGGTGTTTGAGAATAATGTGCTTAGGAAAATATTTGGGGCTAAGCGGGATGAAGTTACAGGAGAATGGAGAAAGTTACACAACGCAGAACTGCATGCATTGTATTCTTCACCTGACATAATTAGGAACATTAAATCCAGACGTTTAAGATGGGCAGGGCATGTAGCACGCATGGGCGAATCCAGAAATGCATATAGAGTGTTAGTTGGGAGACCGGAGGGAAAAAGACCTTTAGGGAGGCCGAGACGTAGATGGGAGGATAATATTAAAATGAATTTGAGGGAGGTGGGATATGATGTTAGAGACTGGATTAATCTTGCACAGGATAGGGACCGCTGGCGGGCTTATGTGAGGGCGGCAATGAACCTCGGGTTCCTTAAAAGCCATTTGTAAGTAAGTAAGTATGCAATTAGAATATATAAATTTAAATTTACAATTTTTCAAATTTTATAAAATCCATACATAACTTTTTAATTTTAATACTAGAACTTTTATAGTCCTTTTGATTCATATTCATTTCCTTATAATAAATTCCGTAAACAAAATAGTAATAATTTGTTCAGAAATATAAAAAATAGCGATGTAGTGAATGCACTTTACAAACAAAACACCACCTAAATTGTTTCCAACCTCTGTTCCAATTCTTCTAATTTTGGAGTAGATAACGTTGGAATAAACGAACGTCAAACAACACGGAGCTTCATTTATTCTATAGTTGGGCTATTTCACGAATCTATTCTAAGATTTATTCCGATATTGTACAACTGGGCCTAAATATTTGAGGAATATGAGTTAAAAATGCAATAGTGTAGCCTATATAAGTGATGTCAAAGCAAGCACATTTTTCTTACCTTGACGTCGTGCGCGGGCATCAAGCTCTAAGTATGGAAAGAGGAAGGGATGTGTATATGAATAAGAAGCCTGTTGGATTAAGAAAACAGAGGTGCACAAACTTCAAACGGAACGTAAAATTTTATGTCGTTATTTTTATATGTCTGTAAAACAAAAGTACTAATACCAATTTCTTAATATTGCACTTGTGTTTTAAATGTTAATAACACAATGAAGAGTTAAGAAGGAATATTCACATAAATTCCATAGTAGTAAAACTATACTGTACTAAATGGATGAAACACATAATTCATAAAGAAAATGATATTCAAAAAAAGAGATTGAGTATGACATGATAAGTTGGAATTGATATTGATGGTACCTTTAGCCTCATAAATTAATCAACAAACTAATCAAAACAATATTACAGTACAAAGCAAAGTTACTTAGGTGCTGTATATGTTTTAATTGTAATTAATATTCAATAACAAAACCCTTATCGCATTATGCCTTTAAGGTAATATTGGTGAGCAACTTCCTATCATCAGAATATTAAATTATTTTCTCGAAATGTGCTGAAGCTATAGAGCTGACATTTTTACAACACATGGGTACGTATCTGTTGCTTATGATGTAACAGTAGTTGCTTTGTTAATTAATTTCCTTACAGACAGTTTCCATGCAAATATTTTTAAAAATTTCAATACACTATCTTCAGTAATACGTATTTAAGGTTTATTAGATTTACGAAAACATTCTGTAAGGCTACTAAATAAATAGCCTATATCTGAAAAATTCACTTTTCTATAAAAAAATTTGAGAAAATATTTCTTTTGAATAAAATAATCAAACTTGTGTAAAAGAACATTAAAATTAAAACTTACATTCTTATAATGCACTTATACTTCTCAGACAAATATAAAAATTAACATGGATACAGTTTTAATAAGTTCTCTTTCCTTTATCTTTTGACTCAGTGCTGGCCATCCCTGAATATAGCTCTACCAAGCGGCATATACTGCCTCTTTCGTCTGTCTCTTTCCTTTCCGCTGTAAAGCACTCAGGCTCTCCTGAGCTCTAAAGCGCGCGCTTGCTCGTATGGGCATCAATTGACATGACTGGTGAATATTCACCAAAATAACAAAATAAATATGTTGTCCTTCAAACGAATTTGTGTACATATTTTATTTCGTAATATATTCTTAGAGTTAATTTTAAACTTTATGTAATTGTAATTTTATTTAAAAAAAATAATTTTTATTTTTTTTATAACTGTAACATGGTCCTTGAAAGTATAAATGTATAGAGTGTTGTTATCTAAGTGAAGACAAGTACGAGTAATAATGAAATAGACTCAATAGAACAAAGAACAAGGCCACCGAGTAGCTCAGCCGGCTAAGTCGCTTACCTGTAGGTCCGGAGTTGCACTGCCAAGCGGGTTTAATTCCCGCTAGGACTGATTACCTGGTTGGGCGTTTTCTGAATTTTTCCCCAACCGTAAGACGAATGTCAGATAATCTATGACGAATTCTCGGCCTCATCTCGCCAAATACTATCTCTGTATCACCAATTCCACCGACGCTAAATAACCCCGCAGTTGATAGAGCGTCGTTAAATCACCAAGTAACAAAGCAACAAAGAACAGTTGTTACTGGAGCGTGGGCATAGTGAAATGTGATTGAACACCATTGTATCTGTTTGTAATTGAAATATGACAGTGAATTAATAATATTACCCTGGCTTAAATCTAATTTAGGATATGTTTCCGTGGTGAAATGTTTTCGCTTTTATTGATTTAGCAGTGCTTTTAATTCTGTTTTTGTTATTCGTCGCTCGAAATGATGTGGTAATCCCTGATCAAAGTCATTAGTGAACAGCACTGCACATGACTTGTTAGCGAGATATGCGGGTGCAAAATTTGTATTAATAAAAGTAATTCTTATTTATATATATTTGCTGCGATTACATTTGCAATTATATAAATTAATTACTAAAATAAGCAAGTAATAAAGCTTACACATAAACAAACATATTAAATAATTACATTCGAGGAAAATCAAAGTGATGGCTTATTCATTTATATCATGAGACACAATGCTCATACCATATTCACTCATTAATATTTTCTGACAAAGCAGGTCCTTTACTCCAAATCCAGCATTCTCCAAACTTCCCTATTTCCACTTTAATCTTAGTTTCCGCATACGATCCATATATCTTAATGTTGTCTATCATCTCATATCTTCTTGTCCTTCAAACTTTTTTTCTCGTTATCATTCCTTCTAGTGCATCCTTCAATAGGCAATTTTTTTCTTACTTTACAAATTCATTTTGAAAACATCAGATAAGCTCTGTAAATAATTATATATATACAAATTATTTATAAGTTTCTAAACTTATCTATTCATTGCAAAAGATAATGCAACTACATCAATAAAAATGTTAATTAACGTTTTTGCCTATTTGGATCATCAGATTAGCAATTGTGGTGAGCAATATCTTAGTTGTACATCAATATAACATGTTAAAGATATGAAGTTAATAAAATTAAAAAAGTTGAAATACATACTAAGAACAAAATATGATACCATTAGTTTATTTCATGTAAGGTAAACAGTTTTGTGCAAAAAAAAAAAACACATGACTCCAGTTAGGTGGTATATGTTTACAAGGTTAATAAGCTTAAAAAGTTAAAGTTAAAATCAAAATTAAAAATCATGAATGAACATGTCTTCTACATGTTTATCGATGTAGTCAGTTTAAATTATAAGGACATTATGTCAGTATATGTTAAGATATTGTTAATAAGTATGTAAATAATCTTCTATTCTTATTTGTTAAGAGGAATGTAATTTGGTATCGAAAAAACAAAAATTTTGTACGAAACCACTATGGAATTAACTTAGCTTCAGAATATGAACTAATTAAAGAAATGATACTTTTCAATAGTTGATTCTCTATTTTTAATATATTTTTATCTTTCAAACCAAAGAAAAAACGGTATTTTACAAACAACTTCAAATTAATGTAACTCTATAAATACTGAGAATAGGACCACTGTTTGTATATATGTTTTGCTCAAAATGACTTCGGAAATATGCTCCATAAGTGGCGGTAACTCGTGAATCACCATGTATATGTTATGTACAATAAAAATGAAGCATGTTTTAATTATTTGGATTTTGATGAAAAAGTTTACATTCGAGAGTACAATAAACAGATGTTATAGGTCAGTCATTTCCAACTAGCCAACCTGTGACGTCGGAGCGCGTTTCCTCTCTCGGAGCAAAGTTGATAGAGCACGTGAGGGATAGTAATGTTGTGTCCCCGTTATTTAAACATCTCCATAGAGTGCAGCTCATGCATTATGTCCAGACACCCCCCCCCCCCCACTTTTCCTATAGAGCTGCGCACGAGATCGGATGAGTCTACTTATGAATAGAGGGGAATGGGTTAGTCTTGAACTCGGTAGACACACGCCCGACCTTCCCTTCTACTCCTACCCCTCGACAGAAACGTTGTTCCCCTACTGCGCATCGCGAATATCTTGACAAAATGCATGCGCTGTACGTGAGGAAGGGTAATGTGTAAGCTTAGTATTTCAGCTACGTCTAAGCTAGAATACAGTTGCCTACTCTCATACTGTACCTGACGTCACAGCCCAGGGATACGTCCCGTCTGATACAACATAGAACCGTATCTTACTCACACTCACTGTAGTTTGTGTTGAAGTCGGAACACGGTCATAGTGAGTGCTTTAAACCAGTGAAATGTAAAAGTCGTATTATTTACTCAATGTAACGTTTGTATTTGTGACGGGCTAAAATGCCGAAGACAAAAATTTCGAAGTATGAAAGGCTGGAGGACTTAATTCAGGAGTTTTGAGCCAATAATAATAATATCAAACTCAGAGAGAGTACGATAAGAAATCCATGTTTTGCAGGGATTTATGTGCCATGATGGTGAATGCCAATATACCGCTTAATGAATTGAACAATAAACGCTGTAGTGAATTTCTAGAAAAGTACACGAAGGAACATATTCCAAGTGAACCCCAACTTCGTCAGCACTTTGTTCCCATACTTTATGAAGAAAAAATGTTTGTCACGCAGGTAGGCCCTGGCCAACTTCGGGCTGTTGCGCCGTTAGATTATGAAGTCAGTAGTTGCTCTACTTTTATTTCAGGTTGGATGTACTCTACGAACATGCAGTAAGAACATGATTGTCTGTCTCTTTCTCTGCTGCATCACCTGGGTTCCACATACTACACAGACTGTTTACCCGCAACTTGAGTCTTTTGGTAGCAGGAATACTAAGCTTAGTTATGTGTCTCCGCTATTTAAACATTTCCATTCATTCCACTGTCACTCCTACTTCGTTCTTTTACCTATGCTTCCTCTCTCAAGGAGCTCGAGAGCAGAGACGTGTGACGTCACAAAGCCAGCACTTGGAAATGCCTGTTATAGGTAATGAGGAGACAGATGCTCTAACTAAAAAAGACACTTAATCCTCACCATAATGTGCTGGCGTCCTATAATAATCCTTTCGCCATTGTTGGATCCGGAGTACTGAAAGAAAATATTTTCAGGCCACTGTCGCTTGAAGAGACACTTAACTTACAAGTCATGGCATTCATTGATGATTTCATGAGTAGATATATGGAATCATAAAGGAGAAACTTACCAGGATCTCTTCAATGGAGACATACTATAAATATCATGGAAACTTCTCTTTGACTACTAAGGACATATCTGGGAGTAATCGAGTCAACTTATGCGGGAACTACCTCTTTATTACTCAATGCCTGTGGATGAGGCGCACTGTGGACAAAATCGATAGACCATACTGCATATAATTCAGACTATTAGGATCGACCTGGAAAATAGCAATAAGAAGCATTAGTTACGTAATATTTATGCGCTTTTGAAATATTAAGGGATATATTTTTCATGTTATTATGAGGTTATTAAAGTATTGAACGTTTATTATAATTGTTTATTGCGATTTAAGAGTGCTTAATTAAACGTTCTAATAATTGGATTTTTCGTTGTTGGGATAATTACACTGAAAAGGTCATGTTACATAGGTAACATATTTTATGAAGTGATATTATTCTATCCTCGCCTAACCAGAATTCAGGCAACGTAATATTTTTCACAAAATGTATCTCAGTTGAATTCCTGGTAGTGTCTAAAGCTTCTGGTAAAAGAAGCAACTGTATTGTAGAGTTTCGCAAACTGGTTCGATTCATTTTGTATTTGAATTCCAAATTTGCTGCATGAACACAGTTTTGAAGAAACATATTAGGTACATATTTATGGAGAATTTTAATCAACTTGCTTTTAATTTTATTGCTCTCGATTCTGATTTTAGCGGTATAATTATAATTAGAGATCGGAATCTTAGTCACTTTTCTTTGAAGTTAAGTGAGTACGGAGTCTATGCAGTAAGCCTAATGACTTGATGAAGAGTAGTGGTGAGACGATTTCCGTAACAAGGACAAGAAAACACACATATTAAAAGAATGATTTAAAGGTAGGGTTGTGTCGTGTATTACGAAATAATTAACATAGTCTATGCTCACTTACTTACAAATGGCTTTTAAGGAACCCGCAGGTTCATTGCCGCTCTCACATAAGCCCGCCATCGGTCCCTATCCTGTGCAAGATTAATCCAGTCTCTATCATTATATCCTACCTCCCTCAAATCCATTTTAATATTATCTTCCCATCTACGTCTCGGCCTCCCCGAAGGTCTTTTTTCCCTCCGATAACATAGTCTATGCTATAAACGTTTAACCTAAAATGTTACTATTTGACAAGCACCACTTTTAATTAAATATCTAAGCCTAACAATATTTTGTTTGTCTGATTTTAAGTTCAAATGTTACTTGATCAGAGGCAATACTGATTAAGCCTGTATTACAATAATATCTGATGTAAAATTTTAAGGGGTTAGGTACAGTTTACAGGAATAAAATTTTTGGAAATATTCAAGATTTTTTCCTCCATTATTGTATCTTGTACAATAATGAAAATTGGTATGTGTAAAACACTGTCCTGCTATAAGAAAAAAATATTTTTACAATTTAAAAAAATGATTTATATATACGGTATATATATATATATATATATATATATTTTTTTTTTTTTTCAAAATTCAAAATACGCACTTCAGTGTGCAGTGATGAAGCGTTTCCCTCATAACTCTTAAACTTGTTAACTTTTTTATGTTCTCTCTCTCTTTTATTTTATTGTTGAAACTCATGTTTACAATATCATGCTCTTTCAACTACATTCCTTAATAAATAATATTTATTTTTTTATTTTGTGTTAAAAGAAAATGCTGTTATTTCACCACTTTGTAAAATTAATTTATTTTTATCAGACAATCTATGAAAGATAGAGAAGTGATCTTGCATCATATTGTAGATATGACATGTAAGAAATTTCATCACAGAATGTTGGGTAGGTTTAGAGTTATGTGGGAAACGCTTCATCACTGCACAGTGAACTGAATTTTGAAAAAAAAAAGTAAATAAATATAAAAAATGTAAATATTTTTTTAATCTTATAAATTATGTTTTTCATATACCAGAAGGACAGTGTTTTACACATACTAATTTTCATTATTGTACAAGATATAGTAATGAGGGAAAAAATGTTGAATATTTTCAAAATTTTACTGCTGTAAGGTGTACCTAACCCCTTAACTTAAAATTTTATTGTTTCTTATTACATAGGTACCGCTCTTAACACAAAGGTTAAGCCTATATTACAATAGTCTTTGTTGTACGAGTAAAATTTTGACTTAAAACACAGATACAACTGTAACACGGGTGCTGCTCTGAATGAAATATATAAGCCTTAACAATAATCTTTGCTGTAAAATTTAACTTAAAATACCTGTACCACAATAACACAGGTATTTCCCTTGTTTAGACTGAACTTTCCAAGAAAATTTTTAAAGTGCTTCTCCTCAATTTTGTTGAAAGGAATGTTGGCTTGTACCGTCATTTCACCCAGATCTCTGCTAAATTCGTCCACTGGCACTGAATTACTAGTTAAAGGCAGGCCTAGGTCGTCAGATCACTTATTTCTATCAATTTTAAAATGGTTTATATGTTTTTTAATTACAGTGTTGCTGTAAATACCATCTTTTAGAACAGATTATGTCAGTTTTATATACATTACACACAATTATTTCGCCACTTACACAGACATATTGTCTTCCCAATTCCTCTACCTACTTTTGTACTTTTGTACACTTGTTTTAGGCACCTTTATTTCAGGTAGTAGTGCATTGTCATAAACGTTGCTAACCTGAAGCATACTGTACTTGTTCAGGAGTAAGGATTCTGTTATACAGTAACCCTGTAGTGCGCGTTATTTGTTGTGATTGTGAGGAGAATCTCTCTGAAGGGCACGTGCACTCACATAGTCATTCAAATATTGTGGATCTTTACTTATAATGGACAACATGTTCAGAAATTCGGATTCCTTTGTAGCAATTTAGCGAAGATTGGTTTCTTATTCCAGTCAGTATCATCTCAATCCCAGTTTCACAAATTTGTACTAGAAATAATCATTATATTATAACAGCTACGGTCAGGTTGACAAAGACCAGGAAATGATTCAATGTCATTTCTTTAGATATGTTTAATAGATTGCCTAAGAATACCCACACAGGTTATTTAGATTTAAAGTAAATAAAATGGCTTTTAGATAATCCTTTTTATCATAATGTGGCAACCGTGCTGGAAACTTCTCGTTGCCTCGGGAGTCGAACGCGTGTTCGGCAGAAGGGAGGGCCCGCGGGAGGGAAGGCAGGCGCGAGGAGAGGAGAGGAGAGGAGAGGAGAGGAGAGGAGAGGAGAGGAGAGGAGAGGAGAGGAGAGGGAAAGGGAAAGCTGCGTGACGCTGGCCGCCGACAGCAGTGGAAGTGGAGAAACGTCTCAAGCCGATTGTTGGAGAAACTTCGGGACACAGTACATTCGAGAATGTGTGATTTAACAAATAAAAGCGAGCAGTCTTCGAGTCGGTAAAGCCAGTTTAGTTTGGTCAGCTAGTCAGTGAACTTGAGTAAATGTGGCAGCGTCCAGGCGAGGGCAACGCGTCCGGAAGTCTTGGGTTCGAAGTACAGAGAACTTTAGTGAGTACCGTGGCAGCGTTCAGGCGAGGGCAACGCGTCCGGAAGTATTGGGTTCGAAGTACAGTGAACTTAAGTGAGTACTGTGGTAGCGACCAGGCGAGGGCGGTGTATCTGAAAGTCTTCGGTTCGAATTGCAGTAACTGTTATCTGGAAGGCTTGGGGTTCGACGTACCGTGAACTTGAGTGAGTGAGCTATAAGAACTAGCCAAGGTGAACGAACTGTGAACTGAGAATTGACAGTTTTATTTTGTAAATAATGCTTTGTGAACATTAGTTGAAATTAGGACTACGTTGTTGTTCTTCTCAATAATAAATGTGCATAGTCATCGTCGTCTGTGGAGTGCAATAACGACTACTGTGTTGCAGTGTTGAGTGGTGAAATACCCATTGTGTTGTTGTTGTAAATAAAAGTAACATTATCGTTGAGTCAAAAGTTACTATTAATTAATTTTTTGACAGCCACATGAACTTGACATTTTAATCTGTTTGTTCTTATTGACCATTGTCTATAATTACGCTATTGTAATTATGACAAACATGATTGATTGATTGATTGATTGATTATAATCAGAGAAACACTGTATTTGTGGACTGAAAAATGTAGCAAGACAGATTTTATTCTGATTCAACTTCCCTTGCTAGACGTATTTCACGTATCGCTCTTCTGTCAAATCTTTGTCACAATTTTGAATAACCTCTGTAGTTAAAGAAGAAACATTAAATAATAGGAATGAAATTATAAATTTCCTAGACGACATGGCAATTATCTCTGCTATTTTTAATTCACAATTCTGTACTACATCTAAAACATTAACTTCTGATTGAGGTTTTGACTGATATGTAGGACCTACATCTATTATCAGGCAGTACATCTGACTTAACGATATGTGTCAGAGGAATAACAATTGAAGAGTTCAGAACCATAGTGGGCCAAGCGCCATTTACTAAAACCGTAGAAAACAAGGGTTAAAATTAAGTTGTTACCATAATTCAATGGAAACATATAGCAAGTATACACACATTAAAACTAAATTATATGCCAATCTTCATTAAACTACGGTATTCACTTAAGTTTAACCGTTGCTTTCTGTGTTTTTAATAAATGGCTGTTGGCCTACTATGGTTCTGAACCCTTCAATTGTGTGTATGCATCTGAGGTCTGACTAGTGCAAATATATAGCTAGTGGGCGATATATGCAATGGAGGGGGAAAGGAACTGGTCACTCTACCCATTATCTCCTGGCCTAGTGGCCTTATAAGTGATGCCTTGTTGGTATCACTTGTGAGGTTCAGACCTGTCTTCGGACAGTTGACTAAACATAAAAAATCTAAAACATGTTTGAAATACGAAATGAAGTGGAGGCACGTCTTGTTGAGACAGGGTGTGTTCCGGAGGCTGGGAAGCTGGTTTTAATCGAAGGGTTCGACATGTTGGTGGATCTAGGCTCCAGAAGGTTCACCGTTGTCATCGTATAAATCTGAAATTGCATCATATGCTCAACTACATCAATTTGCTTCCATCCTCTAACTTTTGCATAGAATGAAACTTCAGTTATTGTCGCTCACTAAAACCAAAATATATGCAAATTCAAAGTTGAGTAGTTTCTGGCTTGCATACGGCTGCGTTTTGATATTAAGTAATATATTTTAAACATGAAGCCTATTGTATTTTTCAAACCATTATAATGATGACAAAAGTTCAAAGGACGAATATACACCTTTTCCAGTTGTATTTCAGAAATTATCAGATGTATTCCAGATTAATCAATTTAATTTCAGAAATTAACAATTGTATTTCAGATTTGTCAATTCAATTTCAGATGGTATCAGTTGTATTTCAGATTAGTCAATTGTCCTCCTGATGGTATCAAATGCATTTCAGATTTGTCAATTGTATTTCAGATAGTATCAAATGTATTTCAGATTTGTCAATTCAATTTCAGATGGTATCAGTTGTATTTCAGATTAGTCAATTGTCCTCCTGATGGTATCAAATGCATTTCAGATTTGTCAATTGTATTTCAGATAGTATCAAATGTATTTCAGATTTGTCAATTGTATTTCAGATAGTATCAAATGTGTTTCAGATTTTCTACCTTCAATTTTTTGTTTTATTTTTATTCCTTTAAAGTATATTGGGTTCATATAAGGATTTTGAAAAGGGTACTGTACTGTAAAGTACTTCTTAATGCAATAATACTTTCCAAAGTTATTTATGGAATTGTTACATACGAACAATATTAATATGACAATTTCTGAAATACAAATGAAACTATCTGAAATTGAATTGACTAATCTGAAATACAACGGATACTATATGAAATTAAATTGACAAATCTGAAATACAATTGATGTTTTCTGAAATACATTTGATACTAACTGAAATTGAATTGACTAATCTGAAATACAAATGATACTATCTGAAATTAAATTGACATATCTCAAATACAATTGATAATTTCTGAAATTTAATTGATATCTTCTGAAATACAACTGGAAAAGGTGTAGTAGTAACATTTCTAAGGATAAATACATTAATTTTACTGTTATAATTATTATTACTGTTACTATGTCATATCTATAATATTATATGATCATTTGTACCATGACAATGTACCGTCTGTTTATAATTTCTGTTACAAAAAGCTTAATGTATGAGCAAAGAGGCCTATAAATATATTCTACATTTATATTACATTATCCCGGATTACAACAATACTTATTTATTTATTTGTTTATTTATTTATTTATTATTTATTTATTCATGTTATCGTTCGGGTTAAATGTTTATTCTGAATTGTATGGTATTTTTTGTCTATAATGTGCGAGGGTTTCCTCTTTAGTTTATATTCTAGCAATTACTTCATAATCATTCTATTCCAATAGATAAGATACACTGCATTCTAGGAGATATGCTTTAACATATTAAATAAAGACAGAGATCTGTATGTTTTAACATTGCAGGTGTCTATAATTTATTTCTTGCACGAATTGGCAAAAATGCAACAACAGATTGTCCACACCGGTTCTGACTACATAAATTCCTGTATATTACTTAGATGATAATATTCTAGTCATATGTTGAGAATATTTAAGTTCAATTTATAATTTATTTTGTTGGCAGCTTAACTACTCTTTTTTTTAGTAGCATATAATTCCTTTCATATGAAACGTATTTAGGTTACGGAATGAAAAGCATCACTTGAATTTATCATATTGTTTTAGTGCTGAGAAAATAGTCATGTCTGTTTATCACTTCAGTTCTGTAAAGTTATTCGATGTAATATTAGGCCTATACTGCAAATCTCTCTTGAGATCATTTGAGCCCTCTTATATTATTCGTGCGTCATAAATTAGTCATATCTCTAGAGTTCACTTCAATACTCTCGAATTATTGATGCGATAATGGACTAGTAATACCTCTCGAGATAACTTGAGTTCTCTAATATTATTGATGTGATTAATATATTCCAATACGTAGGTTATAGTATTGCGTTATGCCTTAAGACTTAGATGAAGTCAGAAACTATACATAGACCTATTATTACAATGAGAGGCAGAGTTGATATTTGAGCTGATAGATAAGCTCGAATGCTTATTAGCTTCCTAAATTTGCGTACACCTTTGGATAATTAAGCCATATTAGCCCGCAGTCCTTTATATTGCTAATCTCTAAACCACGATTGAAACATGTCCCATGGGCGGGGCTCTCTGTGGAAGCTAGTGAGGCCCGCTGCGGTGCACTACTGCCTGTGAGTTTGGACGGGGAGGGCCCAGGTAAAATAAGCGATGGTATTGCGCGCCTGGATTTTGGCGGGGCAGATAGACGCACCACAGTGTTATTAATTTTGTATATGCGTTAGTACACTCATTTATTTTGCTTTTTACGAATTTATTATTATAATATACATTAAGGTAATATACCTAGACTATATTTAATGATAATCGGTCAATTAATTGCGGTGTTATGTCATATTATTCTTGCATCTGTACATAATTATTGCTATTCAGTGAACAATTTTGGGCATATCTGGGTTAACACTACTAATGTTGTACAGAGCTTATGACATATCTCAATGATCTTGCATAATATCTTAGAGATTTCGAAACTTTGCTAAGTTCTTGTCTATATTTTCTTCATTTCAGCATCAGAGATCGCTGTAGTTCTGCAGGACACGAGAAATATCTATTCAGCTGAAGCAAATAATGTTCCCATGTAATTTTACGCGAAATTCTGTTTATTAAGCAACATTACAATTTTACTTGTAGTAAAGGTAAAATACAGTCCAGGTTAAAAATGTTATCTTATATAACATTTTACACTTCATATACGTATTTTGGGAGAAATTTTACTCTTCTTGTTTCACTCCATAAATAGTCTTGGAGCGTGTTTTTTTTTTAATAATGTCGACAGAATGTATTTTTCTCAGATCGTAAGAATAACTTGGTCGTATTTTTACAATACCTATTACACCATATTTTTTATTATTACTTTGCTGTTTCTGTAGTTGATAAATAGATATATAGCTGCGCATATATAAGTACTTAACGAGGGTGGAGAATATAAATATCTTTGCCTTACTCCTACGTTAATAATTCTCTCTGTAGAGTTTATTAACGCAAATGTCCGTATTTTCATACATTTCTTCTTTCTTAAATGATATGGAAAACTTGAGTTGCGCATTTTGCTGTGATGCTATTTCGTTTGTACATTCTATTGAGTTCCTTTAATTTCTGCTAAGGATTTATATCATCCTCGGCCACGTCTGAATACGTCATCCTCGAACATTGAGAATAACTTTCCAACTTTCGTCGTAGGATCCCTGGAATTTATGTGAAGTAGGATGGCGTAGTGCATTATCCCATGTTATTACATCAGCTGTGTAATTACTTATTATACAGAAATGGAAACAATCCAAGAAAATTTGCCACTCAACTCTCCTGCTTTACCACGAAATTTCATATGTACTATAACAGTTTCAATTTCACTGTCTATTATAGGAAGTAATGTTTTAACACTGCGCTCTATTAAGATACGAAACACGTTTTTGCTTCTCTATGCTTCACTAGCAATCATTTCAGAGAACTGTATTCGTCCGAGTTCGTAACAATTACACAGTCACATGATAATAGTTCAAAACCATACAAACAGGAAAAACAACAAAAAAATTAACCATATATGCTTCATAGTTTCAAACACACTCTCGTTAATTAGTAAAAGATCCGTTACAGCAAGCGTTACTGCTGCCGGTTTTATGAACTGAACCTGAAAAAAATAGATGGAAATTCCTGTAATCCTTTCCTTCCTCGAGAGATTACAAATGAGAAAATATTTATTTAATTTTCACCTAAATATTTATATTTCTTCTTCTGTAATAAAGTGCGGAGCCATTTCCACATCTCAGGCGGTAGCACGTTTGTCTGCTGATCCAGATCTGCGCTTGAACATGGGTTCAGTTCCCATTTGTACTGATTACTTGAATTTTTCGCCAACTTTAAGGCAGATATCAGGTAATCTGTGGCGAATTCCCAGCCTTATATCGCTAAATATCATCTCGCTATAACCAATTCCATCGAAGTTAAATAACGTACTAATTGAAACAGCATCTTTAAATAACCAATTAAAAATATGGCGTGGGTGAACTAGGCTCAGTTTGCCTTATTTGTTATTACAATAATTATTCATGTGTACTAACCTAGATCATATATACCCAAATTACTCGGCCTTGTATCAACTTTTGTCAGGTTTACTATGCTGCCATCTAGTTGTTACATAAGGAGTCACGTCATAACTCCCATTTGAATTGCATTAGCGATTGTACTGCCATCAGTTGTTCGTTTACGACGGACGGGTGACGATCCCGGCGGTTGTTCTCTTCAAAGTGCTGCCAATTTTAACATAGGGATGAGCAATCTGTTACATATGTGATCTAGGGTACTACCTGTAGTAACATGCTGTAGCAGCGCTCCCCGTTTACAGTAACAGTCTGTCTTATTCCATTACTGTCCACACCTGTGGAGTAACGGGTAGCGCGTCTGGCCGGGAAACCAGGCGGTCCAGGTTCGATTCCCGGTCGGGGCAAGTTACCCAGTTGAGGTTATTTCCGGGGTTTTCCCTTAACCCAATATGAGCAAATGCTGGGTAACTTTCGATGCTGGACCCCGGACTCATTTCACCGGCATTATCACCTTCATCTTATTCAGACGCTAAATAACCTAAGATGTTGATAAATCGTCGTAAAATAACCTACTAAAAATAAAAATAATGGTGGAGTTAACACGCGTAATTTAGGTTTGTTTTCCGACCAAAGTCATCAGTAGGCACTTTCCAACAATGTGGCCACCGTAATCTCAAGATTTCTTTCCGGCCGGTTTTTGATTGTGGGGTTACCTTAAAGAACTAGTGTTTTCTGACACAGCCAACAACCTTACTGCAACTGAAAGATGCCATCTAGCAAGAAATTGCCAGTATTTCAAGACATTATCTGCAAAATGCTGTGCATGTTGTCGCAGACAGAATGCTGTACGTTGAACAAGAGAACGGCAGACATATTTCTAATGTTTTGTAAACCCCGTTGTTTGCCCAACAATGTGATGTTTCTGTTTTTCCCTATCTCAGATATTATAATATTTATAGCTTTTTAATGTTTGAACTGACTTTTGAAGTATTCTATATATGTATAGCAGCTCTGTGTTTTGTAGGATTCGTCTTATCGGTATTCAGAACCGATTCCTGTTTCTTCACTTGGTACGTCAATAATTTCGTAGACAGATTACTGTGCGAGTCTGCTATGCATTTTCTTAGAAGTATTAGCAGGATCACATTTAAGGAGTGGCATTATTTCATCACTGTCTTACTTTGTGTCTGAATTAAATATTCTTACAGATAATAAGCCTTCACAATTATTTACATAAATATTTTGTACTTTATGAATTACATTACTCCTAACCACAAGCTGCAGCTCTTCTATTTCAATGCACATTTACTAATCTATCCACATGAGACATGTGTAAGATAAAATGGGAGCGTTTATTAATTGACCTGTGTATCTGTAAGGCATTAGCCACACAGTTACGAAAGTGAGGCCAGGAAAATTGAAGAGCCAATTAAATGTTTCTGAAATTCAACTGGGAATGACATTTCACTCACTGGAGATGATTACTGTCAAATACAAGGCTAAATTTTGTTACATGTTCTTTCATGGTATGCTATAGTATTCAATGAGAATTAGAGTCTGATCGGGCGGAAGAGAAGGCCAACTGGCCTTAGCTCTACCAGATTAAATAGATAATAATAATAATAATAATAATAATAATAATAATAATAATAATAATAATAATAATAATAATAAATCAGCCACCGGCGTAGCTCTGTCGGCTAAGGTGCTTGCCTACCGATTCGGAGTTGCGTTCGGGCGCGGGTTCGATTCCCGCTTGGGCCGATTACTTGGTTGGATTTTTTCCGAAGTTTTCCCCAACCGTAAGGCAAATGTCAGGTAATCTATGGCGAATCCTCGGCCTCATCTCGCCAAATACCATCTCGCGATCACAATCCCATCGACGCTAAATAAAGTCGTAGTTGATACAGCGTCTTTAAATAACCAAGTCAAAAAATAACAAATCACTTTAAATCTCTCTTTAAACCGATGATATGAATTCACATTTAAATAGAATTTTTGAAACTTACATTTGGATAATTCGAAGCCAGATGTTATTGATTTCAAAGAAAGTTGTGACCATTCTGGAGTTATATCTTGTAGACAGTCCGAAAGCTTCTCGTGGTAAACTTAATTGTTAATGATTCGAAGAATTCAAATTTTATTCTTAATCTTCAGAGTGATCAACAGGTAGTGGAACAGGTAAAGGTCGTTGCCACTGTTAACAGATTTCGTACAATTATCCAGTGACTAATCGCAGTTAAGAGTAATGGGCGGGATGACCAACGCTATTGCTTACAGATGTGCATGTCCCATTCCCCCTTGCTCATCAGTCATTAGCTTGCAAGAGAATAACTAATTTGTGAAAGTTTTCATTGCTGCATGTACAGAAGTTAGTGTGTTAACAGCTCTTCTCCATTCACAATGTTGAAACATGGAAGGGACAAATGTTTTTAAAAAAGGCTCAAAAGCTTAAGATCTTTACTTACAGACAGTAGTATAATATGCTCGATCTTCGTTGGATTTATTGTTATAGCGAGTGCGCAGAGCGTAATAGGGAAAGATCAATGAATTATAGTGTATTTGTGTGCGTGCGTGTAGTTTGTTATAGTGTTGTTGGGCTACAGATCCAATTCAGTGTGTTATAGTGACTGAGCAGAGTTAGATTTACAGTGAAAGTGAGTGAGTTATATTGAATGAGCAGTGCGCAGTTGTGTAAGTGCAGTGAGCTATAGAATGTGTACAATATATATTGTGAAATTGCAGTGAGCTAAAGAATCAGTTCAATAAATTTCAGTGATAGAGTAATGAGTGTGGTTAATATGTAGTGATTACTGAATGTAGAGGGGATGTTAAAAATGTTAGTAGTGAAGAGTGTAGGCCTATATAATACATGATATAACATATTTTTATTTATAGACTTTTGATTATATATTTCCTTGTTTTTTCTCGTATTCGTTGTCCTTAGCTTGTTTTATTTTTATTCCTACTCTACATTTCTTTAGTTTTTCTGTGAATATATATTGTCTTTATATTTCGTTATTTTTTCATGTAACTATAACCGGACGAAACACCATTCATTTATTCATTCATTCATTCATTCGTTCGTTGGGTCCACACCTGTGGAGTAACGGTTAGCGCTTCTGGCCGGGAAACCAGATGGCCCGTGTTCGATTCCCGGTCGGGGCAAGTTACCTGGTTGAGATTTTTTCCGGAGTTTTTCCTCAACCCAATAAGAGCAAATGCTGGGTAACTTTCGGTGCTGGACCCCGGACTCATTTTAACCGGCATTATCACCTTCATCTCATCCATACGCTAAATAACCTAAAATGTTGATAAAGCGTCGTAAAATAACCTACTAAAATAAAAAAAAAACATTCGTTGGTCCGTTCCTTAATTAATTCATTTATTCGTACACAGTTTTAAAGGTAACAAATAAAATTGTTTTCTCCTATTAGTAGTCAACGTTTGCGTACTTAAGAGTAAAATATGGCAGTAATTAAGGTAATGTACACTGCTTCTGTATACGAGTGTATGTTTACTTAATTGGTATGAATTTTCTAAAGAGAGATAGTAACAATATAATTTTATGGTTTAAGCCGAATTTTGGATGTTTCGAATTATGAAAATTCCCTTCACTTTAGGAATGAAAGAGATTCCACTGTATTATTACTATTACTTACAAACGGTTTTCAAGAAACCAGGAGGTTCATTGCCGCCCTCACATAAGCGCGCCATAGGTCCCTATTCTGTGCAAGATAAATCCAGTCTCTGCCATCAGATTCCACCTCCCCCAAATCCATTTTAATATTATCCTCCCATCTACCTCTCGGCCTCCCCAAAGGACTTTTTCCCTTCGGCCTCCCAACTAACACTCTATGTGCGTTTCTGGATTCGTCCATACTTGATACATGCCTTGCCCATCTCAAGCGTCTGGATTTAATGTTCCTAATTGTGTCAGGTGAAGAATATAATGCGTGCAGGCCAGCGTTGTGCATCTTTTTCTATTCTCCTGTAACTTCAATCTTTAGCCCCAAATATTTTCCTAAGAACCTTATTCTCAAAAACCCTTAATTTCAGTTCCTCTCTCAAAGAGAGAGTTCACGTTTCACAACCATACAGAACAACCGGTAATATAACTGTTTTATAAATTCCAACTTTCAGATTTTTTTTACAGAAGACTAGATGTAAAAGCTTCTTAAACGAATAACAACAGGCATTTCCAATATTTATTCTGCGTTTAATTTCCTTCCGAGCGTCATTCATATTTGTTACTGTTGCTCCAAGATATTTGAATTTTTTCACCTCTTCGAAGGATAAATCTCCATTATATTTCCATTTTGTAGCGCCAACTCTCGGGAATTATCGGAGTTGTCTAGTGTGGATTTTGTTGTTGTTGATAATGATAAAAATTCCACAAAAATCGATAAATATATGAGAAAACCGATATATACGACATTTTGAGTCAAAATTTCGATATCGATATATCACTACATCGAAACGAAAATATCGGTATTTCGTAAAAACAGATAGGCCTATATCGTTCCCATCTGTAATGAAAGGACAACGAACGAATGTTTGTTGCGATAGATGTCTATGTAGAGCAGCCGTGGCGAAAATGTGATCGTGCGCCGAGCCACCGTGTAGCCTGCAACGTGCATAGCACCTATGGAGGGAGGCGGACACCCGAAGGGGAAGTCAAGCAACTGTCTGACTTATTAACGATTTTCATTTTCCTTACGTCAAGCACTTAAATATAATTTTATACAGTACAAGGCTACAAACTAATGTTTAGTACGTGTAACGAAGAAAGAAATTAATGAGAAAGTATATGACACATTATCACAACCTAAAATTAACTGTCTTCAGAATGTCTCTGCGACACATTTTCAAAATCAGAAATTATGTCACTGCCAGTCTTAGTCGATCACGAATGTATTTGTCTGTCAGTAGTGATCTAAATTTGGTTTTTACTATTTTCATTGTTGAAAATAATTTTTCGCAAACGTAAGTTTTAGCGAACTTGGCTTCATAAGAGCAAGAGAAAGAACGAAACTTCGGATATTTATTTTTTGGAAAAGATTTGAAAAGTTCAACATTTGTCAAGTCCTTACATCTAGCTTTCATTTAACATCACATTGTAAATCTGTGAGTTTAAATTGAAGATCTAACCGCATTATTCGTACATCTGCTGAAAAAGGATCGACGTACAGAGATGATGATGATGATGATGATGATGATGATGATAATAATAATAATAATAATAATAATAATAATAATAATAATAATAGGGCCTAATAATAACAACCCTTAACCTTTGAATTTTTCATCAGTAACATGTAGTATAATGCCGTTTTATGTTATACAACCGTTTTCCTCGTAATACTTGTGAAGAAATCATACATTTAATATTCTCGTCACATTGGCAGGATAAAAATGCGTGCTCCCATCCTACTTGAAACTTTCATTTTTGTAGAGGTACAGGGTTTCGAGAGAGACATTGCGACGATACGCCACTTGCAGGTCAGAGACAAATACAAAAGGAACGGAGTTTGACTCCAGTGAGTGAGAAGGAGGGGGTTGTGGGAGGAGGGAAGCAAGAGAAATGCACAGGTATCATTGCGAGCCACAATGTGCTCGTGAGTCACATTTTCGCCACGGCTGATGTAGACTGATCAATGTTCTTAGACAGTATAACTAGAAGACATCCTCTCCCACGTGTAGGTGAGACCCTCAAGGGAAGGGAAGAAATGAAGTTTAGAGAGTGGTTTAGACTGTAGCTACTTGAGTTCAGAGTTCAATATGACACGAGGAGGAATCACAACGCCTCGTTGAGAGTTTAATGCAATTTAAATCCACTTAATCCGCTATTTTAACTAGGTCGTTGCCATTTCCAGCTCACACACACTTCAAAATTCAAAGACCTTACCCCTTTCTCAATATATGCTATACAATTACTCAATTCCTTCAACTCTAACCACAGCCTTCAACTGCTCCCCCCCTCCCCATTCTCTCTCTGAAGCATAGGTTGCAGACCCTTCAAATACTGTTACTGTCGACAATGCTAACAATCCGGCAAGCCTAACAGTTTATGCTTGACACACACACATCCACACGCACAGGGCTTGTAGGGAATATGCGACCTACTCCTACAATTCTTGTATGCTGGGTTGCCCGGGTTCCGTTTGGTCTACACTCCAGGATAGATGGAGATAGAGAACGGGAGACAGAGAGAGAGCATCTGATCGATACGTAGCATGGTATGCCGTAGGCACTGTATGAACTCTTTAAAGAGGATGGGATTTTCAGTCTCCGCTCACGTAGAAAAAAACCTAAAAGTTTGGCAATATCCTTTGTTTCTGTGAAAGAAAAGTGCTTGCATTCTAGCTATATTTCTATATCCTACCGATAAATTATTTTGTTTTAAAGATATGAAAAAGTTCATCTATTGGGAAATAGAGTTTAAAAATCCCTTTTTAAAATTAAATTCTATGCTTACATTGTTTGCTAGTTATTCATCGTCCGTAAATTTTTTATACAAGTCTACGAATATCATCACCTCACTGTATTCCTTTTTAGCCGACCTAGTTCATGGATGTCGCGGCCAAGAACAACATGGGTCATTCGCGCTTAAACAACGTTGCCGAGTTGTAATGTTAAGACTCAGTCGCTGACAGTTATAGTTAGAGAGCGAAGTTTAGGCAAAAACCTATATTTTTCCTTTATACATACAGGCTAGAAATTTCATATTTACATTTTTCATGGAAATATAGGTATAAATAAAGGGGTGTTATAGTGCCTAAAAATACCTAGGTCTATTTCGATGTTAGGGCCTATTTTTAATTTTTTTTTTTCATTTTTGCATCATTTTTCGTAACTGTTTACTGTTTTTCTTAACATTCTGTACCGTTTACATTCCAAGACAGATAACTCCTTCCTAGCAGTGAACGACACGATAGAGAAGTACCTCCGGGCAATCCCTTCTCATTCTTACAATCTTTTAATCGTCAAATTCCAATTTTTAGTCGGCCTGGGTAGCGTAGTCGGTATAGCGCTGGCCTTCTGTGCTCGAGGTTGCGAGTTCGATCCCGGTCCAGGTCAGTGGCATTTAAGTGTGCTTAAATGCGACAGGCTCATGTCAGTAGATTTACTGGTCTGTAAAAGAACTCCTACAGAACAAATTATTATTATTATTATTATTATTATTATTATTATTATTATTATTATTATAACATCTTCCTCTTGTCTGTCAACAATTTAACACAAAATCGCTGCGTTGTACCCGAATAAGCATTCTCTTACATTTCAAGACAGGTAACAACCCCTTCCTTTTTTCTCACCATTTGTAAGTACAGCAGTGAGCGACACAATAGATGCTGATCATCTACTGTGAAGCAAACTATGGAAATGTGATTGGTAAATGAAAAACACTAACTTAAAGATAGAATGTCTTCATTTTGTGTATGCATGTGTACCCTTGTAGTCCACACCTGTGGAGTAACGGTTAGCGCGTCTGGCCGCGAAACCAGGTGGCCCGGGTTCGATTCCCTGTTGAGGCAAGGTACTGATTGAGGTTTTTTCCTGTGTTTTCCCTCAACTAAATATGGGCAAATGCTGGGTAACTTTCGGTGCTGGACCCCGGACTCATTTCACCGGCATTACCACCTTCATCTCATTCAGACGCTAAATATCCTAAGATGTTGATAAAGCGTCGTAAAATAACCTACTACAAATGTACCCTTGTAAAATGTGAAATGTGTGGAAGTTTCTTTTTATCCTAAATAAATGTTGAATCTTATAATATTAGTGACATTCTTTAACAAAAAAAAAAAAAAAAGCCTATCTTTTATTTCATAGATCTTAAATAAGGGAGTTTAAGAACCTATTTCAGGCGCCTAAAATGCAACTTTTTAGGGCCTAAAATTCCGCTCTCTAGTTGTAGTTTTAATAAGTACTACATGCGCCCAGACGAAATATTTTGACCACGGAGAAATGAGATATATGAACTAAGTTGCATGGAAAGCATTATAAGAGGAAAGCGAAAAATAAGGAAGATTGAAAAATTATAGGTTTACAGTGACAGACCTGCCATTAGGCAGAAAATTATGAATGAATGAATGAATGAATGAATGAATGAATGAATGAATGAATGTACTCTATTCAATGTTCATGAACTTGCGAACAGGTCTGTTAAACACTAGGGAGCTGTTTGCTGCATCTCGATGTAGATTACAGCAAGGAGATCTATTTCTCGAATGTTAAAGTTCATTTTGTTTCATATCAGTCACATTTTTTTTTTTCTGGAAGTCAATTGCTTTATTTTTAGTGTCAGGGATTTGTATTTCCCCATTTTCTCCTTGAATATATTAAAGGAAAGTTTCCTGACGTAATATCTATGAGAATGGTATTTTATTCCTTCCTATAAAACTGTAGTATCAGGTCTAACGCTTTCAGTAGTTTTATCTTAAAATATTATTTTTTGTTCCAATATAACTCCATAGTTCTGATTCCTAGAAAAGTTGCTGATCGTGTATATGTTATTTTATATAAACCTACGTACTGCTTTGTTTTGCTTATTAGAAGCTGCTTTTATAATTTTTAATGAGTTATTTTCCATTTTGAATGTGTCTACATAGATATCGAGACTACGTTATCTGCTTACGTGATTTATATTTAGATTTAGGTTATTGAAGTAAGTGTCCTCCAGAATTGAAGATAATGAGAGTTGCTCATTTTAGTTTTTTAAATTAATTTTATGACGCTTTATCAACTGTAATGGTTATGTAGCGTCTAAGCGAAATGAAGGTAATAATTAGAGCCCGGATGTTTAGGCATTTATAACAAGTTAAATAGGGAGGCAAAAAAAGGCAATAACACGTAAAATAAGACAATAAATTTTGAAAAAGGCATTATAAATTTTAAAAAAGGCATAATATAGTTTAGCAATAAATTTAAATTATATCAACATAAATCACAGTTTTACTTCCTAGTTGATATATGTTGACTTATAAAATACTTTTCTCCGTGATTAACTGTCTTATCACAAACCTAAAATAACAAAACTGTCCCTTCGGTTGAAAACACATGGGCACCAAATTCACTAACGTAAGCATGAAGTTTACTTTTCAATGGTTTACTGAATTTAGGCATTCTAGCTAACCGATCTCATACCTTGTCACCCGACAATAATCGACTCTTCCTGATTCAAATTTTTCTTTCCTACAATAATAAACACGTGTAGCACAAAATTGTAACAGTAAGATTTTAAAATATGAAAGGAAACAATTGAAAATGTTACGTGACAACTTCATAAGAAAGAGATTAATATTTAAAATTATAAAGCTCATTGTTATTATCGTGAACACATGACATTATATTTGTAACTGTGGATTGTTGATCATTATTAATATTACACCAACAACAAAAGAATTCGCGTCATTGTCATAAATTTGGAGTGCCAACAACAACAATTAAGGAAATTTCTATGGTAGCTTTGAAGGGTTCTCTGCAGATTTTATGGCGACACTTGTACTTCAATTCAAATTACAGTTGAATTTTATCATTTTATTTTAATTTTTATCTATGTTTTTTATTTTACTGCACATTTTTATTATCGTAAAACATTATCTACTGTAAATTTCAGTTTATTGTAAACAAATTTTTTTTGTAATACATTTTTCATATCACACCTTAAATGTTACTGTTTAACATTGTTTGTCTTTGGAAACCTCACCAAGTTGAGGAAGATTAGATATTATTTTGGCCGATTATTAGCAGATTAAGTACCGAAATAAATAACTTGTATTTACTATTGTTTGTGAAGTCAGTCGTTTCACATATTTACATTTCATACACATTACATTACAATTAATTAGAAAATAGCAAATAAACTGTAATATTGTTTTAAAATACACGAAAAAAGGCATTTAGTATTAAATTAGTAAGAAATAGACAAAATAAAAATTGGTTCTATCACTTTGATTTACTCCAAATCACATTCATATCTATGAAAATAATGATTTACTTCCACCCAGTAAAACAGGCATTTTGCCAAACATCGGACTCTAGTGATAATGCCAGCGAAACGAGTTCAGATTCCAACGCCAAAAGTTATCCAGCATTTGCTTTTAGTGGGTTGAGGTAAATCTACGGAAAAAACTGAACCAGGTAATTTTTCCTAAACACGGTTTGAATCCGGACATGCTCGTTTCACGGTCAGACATGCTGACTGTCACTCCACAGCGGAGGACCTGATTTTAGTCGAGTGAACTTACCAGGTTTGGTTTTCAAATATTTGTAGCTCTCCACCAGTGATTTTCGTACGGCTATGGAGCTTGGCTTGAATTTTCGAGGGCAGGATCCGGGACAGCTCAGGTTTGCATTGGTCCGTTGTGTTCCCTATAAGTCAGTGGTTGCCAAACACCACGAAATTATGACGTAATAGAAATGCAACCCGCACATTACTATCGCAGGGAGAGGGGTGGAGTGGGTATCTCCTCAGGTAATGCAGTGAATAACAGTGCAGAGACGAACTGTGACCAAAAAACGAGACACTTTTCCATGTTAATTTTTTATCCTCCTATTCATTATTTTCTATCATTAATAAAATAAAATAATTTTCTTATTTATCATGAAAAGAACGTGTACTTTACATCCGCAGATATTTGAAACTAGAAAAGCGTACCAGGCTGGTTACGAAGTTGTACATTACATTACATACTTAAAAAAAAAAGTCGAAGCATTTTACTCCGATTAAGACATAGGAGCCAATACTTGTTATTGTTTATTTATTAATGAAATATTCAAATTACACTACATACGTCGAAAAAAACATCGAAGTATTTTACCCCGATTAAGACATAGAAACCGATACTTTTTATTGTTCGTTTCTTAATGAAATATTAAATTTACAGGTAAGGGCGTGGTCGTCTTTATATCAAGAAGAATAATGACAACATACATTGTTCTTTTATACTTCATTTAAAATTTTACAACAAATTAAGTATCTCATATTTTTGTCATCTGCACAAAATAAATACTTTTCCTCCCATGCAACTTAAAATTAAGTTTTTACTTATTATCTGTTTTCGAAAAGACATCGAACACATTATCCTACACACTTGTAACATTACATGTGTACGTCCGCTGCTGATCCTGTCTTTACTTCTATCGAAGTGATTGCTGTAAACAGAGGGTGGGGGTATGATGCCATGGTTACGCTTGAGTGGAGGCAGGGGCATGTGTCGCGACACAGCTTTCGGCGATCACTGTTATATGTGATATGATTGTTGAAATCCGACACATGACCCGGGTAGATTCGTGAATCCGATGCTGACAGGTGGCCCATTTCCATTTCCTGTTATGCTGCAGGGCTCGGAGTCCACGTCCTTTCTGTATCGGAATACGAAACCCGTATTACTTTGAAGAATTTACCCCAGCTTTTCTTTTTAACTATGGCAGATAATAGATTAAATGTAGAGGATATTAGTGGAATGATAGAGGAACGCGGGAGTACCGCGAGAAAAACCCTCTTAAACGTCTGCTTATATTGGACAACAGTCAGAACTGTTGTTATCTATGCTAGTGAAACTTGGGTGCTTAAAGATTCTAGTAAGAAAATGCTATTAATACTTATTTGAAAGGAAAATATTAAGAAGAATGTTTGTTCCAACAAAAAATAGTGCTGGTACATGAATAACTAAAACTAACAATGAATTAAATATAGTAATAAAGAACAAAAACATTATAAATCAAACAATACCTAAGACTAGGACGGTTTGGTCACATCAACAGTACGCAGGAACAGAGATTTGTTAAAAACTATAACAGACAGGAAGATCCTTTCGTACAATATATAATGAACATATTAAAACTATAACCAAATCCTACATCACATCAAATTACGCAGAACACATTATCAACAATAATCATGAGTACAATAATATAGAATCAAATATGAAGGGTACACGGGAAAAACGAACAATGTCACAATTCCTTTAAGGGTGATGTCGTTATCCAATTCACTGTATCACTACAAACTTTAGTGTTATTTTTACCAAAACTGGTATAGGAGAATTAAAACCACGGATACACTCATCATTTCCTTCATTTCATGTGGAAACACCAATAAATTTTGCAGTAATATACTGAAATAGATCATTATCTCACCCTTAATGGAAATGTGACATTGTTCGTTTTTTCCTTGTATCCTTCATATGGAAATTTTACACATCACACCAAAAAGTTCACAGTTAAACATCTTAGAACAATACGAAATATATAAACATACAATAACATACCCACAACATATACTTAATACACAATTACAGTTCAATACCCACACATTATTCGATGTCATGATACGTCATAACCAGGGAACGGATTTATATGGACTAAAAATATATGAAATATGTAAATATATATGTAGTTATTTTTACCAAAATATGGAATTAAATATGGATTTTTACCAAAATATGGAATTAAATATGGACTTAAAATTATAAAAAAAAATGACTATGTACGTTAAATATTGGTACATTTTAATCAAACTAAACAAAAAATATAATGGACGTACCTTATCTTCCAATGTAGTTTCAACAAAACACAATTTTTATTGTCTGTTACCATAACAATAGGTTACAAACATTTCTTTCAAGTGCTGAAAAGTGAATCTTCTTCTATTGTCTCTGAGGATAGATTTATACTGACTAAAAGAACGTTCGACGTCACAAGAAGTAACTGGTACATAATTCAATTTCACAATGTCTGCTGGGGATAAGTCCAAGTTAATCTTCACTGTTGATTCACCACTCATCACAGCAACAACCTTTTGTAGTTCTTCATATCCAGGGTTTTTTGAAAGTACAGTGTCCACCTTAGCTCTTACTGCATCTGCAACTTTACCTCTACCACGATTCAGTTGTTCCACAGTACTATTTATAATTTCAAAACTTTCAGATAGTGAAAGGTGCCTATTTTGGAGACTTTTGAGCGTTTTTATGATGCATGAAAATGTATGCTGAATGTGAGCTAAGTCATTCTTCACACTTATGTCACAGGTAACTGTTTTCGCAGTATCAATTGAGACTGCATCTTCAGAGTCCAATGCAAGGAGAACATTGTTAATAGAGTCTATATGTTCGGCATAATATTCAACTGCTTCTAGCCATGTACCCCATCTAGTTAAAATTGGCTTTGGTGGCAATGGAATTTCAGGGTACATTTCTTTCAACACGTTAACTCTACTGGGAGCTTTGAGAAATACTTTTTTCACTGATGAAATCAACAAATCTACTTTAGGGAAATTGTCTCTGACCACTTCTGCCACACGATGAAATGCATGCGCCACACAAGTAAAATGAGTCAATTTAGGATATACAACAGATAATGCTTGTCCAGCTTTGACCATATAAGGGGCAGCATCGCTAATAAAGAATAACACATTATCGTACATAATACCCTTTGGCCACAGGATACCCATAGCTTCGTTGAACAGTTTAACTATAGTTTTGTTATTGCACTTTTCTAGAACATCACAATGTAAAAGAATTCGTTCAGAATATTGTTCACTTAACAAACCGATAACTACATTACCAACAAGTCTACCTTCTTTGTCGGGAGTCTCATCAATGGAAACCCAAATTGAACTATCTTTAATTTCATCTCTTATCTTCTGTATTGTCTCATCGTAGATGGATGGAGCATACGTCTTCCTAAGTGTTGACTCATCCGGGATTATATGTTGAGTATATTTTTCAAGGAATTCCCTGAAGACCTTATTCTTTAGTTTGTAGAGAGGAATATCAGCAGAGATGAGAGAACGGCACAGGTCGATGTTAAACTCAGATCTTACATTCGATGTTGTTGGTTGTGTTAAAAACAATTGTCTCTGCTTGGAATTTAGTTGTTTGTTGGCCTGATGTTTACTAGTTGTAATGTGTTGTTGCACCAGGAACTTTTGTGTAGATGATACTGCACACTGACACAAATGACAAAATAATATTTTATTGTCAGTTGATAAACCATCTTCTTTAAATTCTGAAATGTAACTTGTTAGTTTTGATTTTAAATTGACTGAATGACGTACTTTTGGCATATTTACCGTCTTTATAGTATGATTTACAAAACTGAACCTATGTGTACTCTGACTGGCATTTAACTGTTGAGCTGCACAACTGAAGTCTGTTAAAAATTTTAAATTAAATTAATACAGTTTTGTAACTTACTTTCCCATTGTTGATAGGACTGCTAATTTTCAAATAACTCTGATGTTAAAGGGATTACTGAACATGTGTTTAAATCTCTATTGTTGAAATGTATTTTTAAAAGTTAATGGAATTTTGTTTTGTTTTATTGTTGAACCTAATATAATATGGACTGTTTTATATGAAATATGGAAAATATATGGAAATTAACGAAAATATGTACTAAACTCTAAAATATGGAAAAATATGGAAAATAAAAGTAGGATTTTTCAACCCTACACATTGTGAAACATAAAGATAATGCAAAATATAAATTATATTAGCTTTATAAGTAAATATGTATTTACATATAAATCCTTTCCCTGGTCATAACACACAAACAACCAGCCCCCACCATAAGAGCAGCACACCCCCACCCCTACAACCGACAAATGCACATCGCAGAATTCAAGATCACCAGTAGTTCAGTAGATACTGATGAAGACGTAACATCACGTCGAAACGGCTGTCTGTTCAAGGTATATACCTTTTTTTTTTTTTTTTTTAATTTTAACACTTTTTAACGTGTGATTAAACAATTTTATGTTTTTAAAAGTTTATAAGTTAAATTGAAACCGATTGCTACTAGAAAACTGAGAAAACCAACAAGCATATGGGAAGATGACGTTCTAAAGATATGAAACTAATGAAAATAACTAACTGGATGACGATTATACAAGATAGAAAACAATGGAGTCCCAAGTCCTTTCTGTATCAGTATACGAAACCTGTACTATTCCGAGGAATTTACCCCAGATTTTTTTAAACTATGGCAGATAGTAGATTAAATGTATAGGATATTAGTGGAATGATAGAGGGACGCGAGAGTACCGCCAGAAAACCCTCTGAAACGACTGCTTAAATTGGACAACAATCTGAACTGTTGTTACCTATGTTAGTGAAACTTGAGTGCTTAAAGATTCTAGTAAGAAAATACTATTAATATTTGAAAGGAAAATATTAAGAAGACTTTTTGTTCGAAAAGAATGGAAGAAAGTTGTTGAAAAGGCCATATCTATTAATATAAAGTTGTAGAGCTTAGCGAAGAAGAAGAAGAAGAAGAAGAAGAAGTAGAAGAAGAAGAAGAAGAAAAGAAACGTCTGCTTTCTCCACCACAAAGTCCATCATTACCTGTTTAAGCCACAACACGACTGTGAACAATATTGTCACCATATATCATTATTATTATTATTATTATTATTATTATTATTATTATTATTATTATTATCATTATCATCATCATCGTCATCATCGTCATCATCATCATCATCATCATCATCTCCAAACATTTACCTTACTTCTGACAATTCAATTGTATATACTGCATATGTTCAGATCATTTTCTCTGTCATCATCACGACCAATGTAATAATAATCACCACCACCACCACCACAACTTAATTATCTACGCAAGCATATTCAATAAGAAACACATACTACATTATATGTTATTCCTTCATTGACATCAGGACTAATAAAGTTCTTTAAATATGAAAGTCTGAATAATAAAATTCTGGATTGGAACCTGAAACAAGATCCAGTATATTTATGAATTTTATCACAAGGGAAATATATAATTCACTTCTGAACACATTTTTCAATTTTTTTTAAACATGGAATTCGTTAATTTTAAAATGAGTTATATTACAGATATATATTATTTCATTGGAAGGAGTCATGATTAAAAATCTATTAGTCTTGAGATTACAAGCGCACAGAAAGTCGCAAGAGGAGGTAAAATGTTACCTATATAATAATAACAATGACAGTAATAATAATAATAATAATAATAATAATAATAATAATAAAGGTAAAGGTATCCCCGTAACATGCCATGAAGGCACTTGGGGGGCATGGAGGTAGAGCCCCATGCTTTCCATGACCTCGGCACTAGAACGAGGTGGTGTGGTCGGCACCACGCTCTGACCGCCTTTTACCCCCGGGAAAGACCCGGTACTCAATTTTATAGGAGGCTGAGTGAACCTCGGTGCCGTTCTGAAAGTTTGGCAACGAGAAAAAATCCTGTCACCACCTGGATCGAACCCCGGACCTTCCAGCCCGTAGTCAGCTGCTCTACCAACTGAGCTAATAATAATAATAATAATAATAATAATAATAATAATTATTATAATTACAATAATGATTCCCTACGAAAATAATTGACATATTTTGCCTAAATTCCTACAAGATGATGATATGAATTATCATAAACTGTGATGCAATAAGTGAAAAATTTATGTCAATATATTTTTATTATTATATGTTGGATATTTTACGACGCTGTATCAACATCTCAGGTTATTTAGCGTCTGAAAGAAATGAAGGTGGTGTTGCTGGTGAAATGAATTTGGGATCTAGCACCGACAGTTACCCAACATTTGCTCATATTGAGTTAAGGAAAAACCCCGCAAAAAACGTCAACCAGGTAATTTGCCTCAACCGGTATTCGAACTCCGGACCAGCCGGTTTCGCGGTCAGACACGCTAACCGTTACTCTACAGATGTGGACATGTGAATATAAGAATGAAATAACGACAGTAATAATAATAATAATAATAATAATAATAATAATAATAATAATAATAATAATAGTTGTTCTAAGAAAGTTTTGAGCCTCACAAGTGACACGTAATAACGCATTACACATAAGGCAACTAAGCCAGGAGATAATGGGGTTCCTTTCCCCCTCCATTGCATACATCGCTGACTAGGTACATATTACCCTAAATCATATATACCCAGATTGCTCGGCCTTATAGGCTTTGACGGTAACAACTTTTGTTAGGTTTACTATGCTGCTATCTAGTTATTACATCAGAAGTCACGTCATAACTCCCATTTGAATTGTATGAACGATTGTACTGCCATCTCGTGTTCGTTTACGGGACGGGTGGCGATCCTGGCGGTTGTTGCCTTCAAAGTGTTACCGATTTTAATATAGGGATGAGCAATCTGTTATATATATTATATATGTGTGTGTGTGTGTGTGTGTGTGCGTGTGCGTGTGCGTGTGCGTGCGTGCGTGCGCGCGCGCGCGCGCGCGCTCTGAGATATTACACTAGTGAGACTTCAGATGCATACCAACAAATTGTTCTTCCTCTGACATATACCATCAAGTGAGATGTACTGCAAAATAATTCTCGTAGATGTAGGCCTTACATATCAGGCAGAACCTCAATCAAAGAGATAATAATACTAATAATAATAATAATAATAATAATAATAATAATAATAATAATAATAATAATAATAATGCACATGGAGTAGTTTTTCAGTCAACTTTATGTCTTAGTCCACTGTCTAGTTTTCTGTACACCTATGTCAAGTTAATTGTCCTGTGGTTCAATCTGTATGACAAATTGTATGCGGATGCTGACTATTGAGTGGTTGTGAAATATATTTAGTTTCCCCAAAATGTGTGGCCAAACTATAAATGTGTCATCCACATATATAACCGGCAACTGAATTTATATAGATCTTGATTAATAATCGATTTCATCAAATGTGCCTTGTAAAAATTAGCTGTAATAAGAGTTCAAAGAGAATCCATAACTACACAAAATGTCTGTTCATAGTAATTCCATTCAAACGAAAAAAATAATACAACGTAACATAGTGAAATAGTGTAGTTTTATTATAATTCTTGTACGTATGTTGTATGTTTAGTCAGCAATCCGAGAAAACTGGTTAGAAGCTCCTAAGTGACACCTTAAGGCATCACTTATGAGGCAGCTAAGCTAGGACGTAATGGGATATGTTCTAAATAACAAAATGGGGCTTTGTTCACATTTAGTGAGTCTACTAGATAATCACCTGCACATTTTTTTGTGGTCCCATTATTTTAATATTATTATTTCAGTCTCTCCTTTCAGCTGTTGTTCATTGCACTCCATCATCATCTGCATCATCAATAGCTCTTCTGTTCTTGTTTTTGTTACGTTCCTGAAAGTTTTAATTTCAAATACTTGAATATATCTTATAATGTACGTAAGCCTTATTTTCTGGCATGTTACCTCTGATTATTGGGACTGATTGCTATGTGTATCAACTTTATTATTCAACCCTTAAATTGACAAAGTATCGTATAGGATAAAACAGGTTAATAGGCTAATGCTATAATTTTAATAGAACACTAGAAAAAAAATTCGTAGGAAAATTAAAATTTCACAATACTATAGTATTGTACTACATATAAAATATGGACATTGCGATAGTTGTTACCTCATAAGGGCAAAGGTGTTATCCTGTATTCTGAGTGCCCCAAGGCAAATTCCTGGATGTGATCAAAAGCAAATTTATCAATTTCAGAATACATTAATGCAATTAAAATGTCCAGAAATCTATCTGCGGTTAGATCTGTGCCAGGCAGAAGTTTCAACACAGCCCGTTGTCGCCATCCCGGCTGCAACGAGACGGAAACTCTTGGTCACGTGTTGGGATTCTGCCGAAAAACGGAGCTGCTGCGCAACAATCGACACCAGAAGGCCAGGACCGGTATTTCTGATATCCGCAAGCGTCGTGGATGGGAAGTATATGAGGAGATCCACTGCGTTTCATTCTTAGATTCGAACAGAAGAGCAGATATTGTAGCCATCCACAGGACTCAATCTAAGGGAATAGTTCTTGATCCTACAATCCGGTTTGAGAGGGATGCCCTGCAGGCACAACACGTTGATGAGGAGAAGAAATCCATTTATGAGTCCTGCATCCCTTATGTAAGTGAGAAATATAACATTCCCACTAGTCAGTGGAGTGTTTCTGGTCTTTTGTTTGGTGCACGTGGCACACTTTCTAAATTCACATGTGATATTTTAAAAGCACTCGGGCTCCGATTTTTTTAAATTCAAAAATTTTTATTGAATATTCTTAAGGATTCAATCCAAATATTGCATTCCATTTATATTTTGGCCATTGATGATTCTATTGGGTTTGAATTTCTCTGGATGTTTTACTAAACAATTCCTGTATTTAATCTTTTTGTCTTTCTAAATTATTATGTAATGCTTTCATTCTGGATCTTTATGGTTACCCTCATTGAGGGCAGATTATTTTGTTAAAAATAGTTGTTGTGCCGTTTCTTCAAGTTTCCATTTTTCGTACATTTGTAACGGATATAATTTTCCTTTATTACCGTGCTTTTTATTTCGTTGATAAAGTTACTGGACTTAAATTATCATCAATGATGCCCTTATTGGGTTTACTTCTGTTGAACAATGTGCACTTATCACCAAACACGGTCCGTCTAGCACATAATTGTACTTTGAATCCTCTGTGGTTCATGGTATTGGAGCTGCAACCATTTCCAGTTCAGTACTAGTCTCTAATATTCGAATAAAAAGTAGCATCAAGGCTTAGTCTGCGTATATAATTGACGATATGATTGTTCATGCTCCATACGTATCCATTCAATTCCCATTTAATTCCTATCTTCAAAGAACATGTAGCCTATGTTGAATTTCGTCCACAGTTTTATGAATCCGATCAGGCATTTGTTTCATTTCCGAGATATGCGGGTTCCCCATAAGCTATCCTGAGTAAAATCGGTGGAGAATACCATATTATTCTACAGTCTACTACTGTGAATCGAGGAGAAAGAATTGGAAAGAGAGATAACAGGAAGTGATGGGAAAACATAAAGGAAACAAAAAATGAGAAATTGCTGTGTGATTTCCAAGTAAATAGCTTTACTATACTCTATATTTTACGTAGAACTATGTGTGAGTACTACCACCTGTCAAAGGATGCATAACTTTAATGTGCTACACGTAGAACGGTGGACACACAGAGCGCGGAACAAGGGGAATTCAAGGAGTACAAGGGGAATAGAATGAGAACAATAGAATTGCAAATAGAACGAGCATAATGAAAAGAGAACAAGAGAATAAAATATAGAAGAAGGAGAATACAAAGAGATCAAAGAAAATAGAAGGAGAAAAAGGAGATACAAGTACAATAATAGAAATACAAGGTGAGAATGGGGAATATAAGGAGAATAAGAGAAATATAAGAGAACAATGAGAATACAAGGAGAACAAAGGAAATGCAAAGGGTAGACAAGGAGAACAAGGGAAAGAAAAAGAGAGCAAAGATAATATAAAGAGAACAAGTGGGACTGTATTTTTGTGTGACAGTTAATTCCCAAGTTACTTCCATACAGCCCATACCTAGTAAGGGAAAATACATATATCAGTCATTTCCAACTTCTGGTTCTGTGACGTCACACGTCTCTGGTCTCGAGCTCCTTGAGGGAGTGGCAGTGGAAGGGATGGAGATGTTTAAATAGCGGAGACACAACATTACCCTTCCTGCCGTGCTCTACCAGTTCTGCTTTGATAGGGGAAACGCGTTCTGAAGTCACATGTAGGGCAGTTGGAAATTACTGACATAAGTTGTTCTGCGTCAAAAGAGGAAAAGAGAAACGAGGGGTTGCAAAAGAGTAGAGAATAAAAATAACGAGCAGAGAGAGGCAAAGAGAAGAAAATAAAAAAGGTAAGGAGAAAAGAGGAAAATGAAGAATAGGTGTTGAGAGAAGCTTATGAAAATATATAAGATGAATTAGAAGTAATGGTGGGAAAAGAGGAGGGAAATGGATGGAGTGAGCTATATGGAGGAACGAAGTGAAAGAAAAGGTGTAAAGGGAAGAGTAGAGAAAAGATGAAAATGTAGGGAAGAGGGAGTAGAAGAATAAAGACTGAAATGGATAGAAAAGATAAGACAGAAAGTGAAAGAAAGAGTTAAGAGCAAAGTATAATGAAGCACAGAATGGAGGTGACGGGAGAATATATTATAGAAAGAAGGGGGACGTAAATAAAAATAAGAGATGAAGCAGAAGGAGAAAGCAGACGAGAGCAAAGGGAGAATGCATGAAAGAAGAACTAAGAAAAAAGGGAGAAAATTTAAAACGAAAAAAAATCAAGGATGGAAGGCGAAAAATAAGAGAGCGAGGAAAAATTAGAAAGACTGATACGAGAACAATGAAGAGAAGGCAAATTAAGGAGTGAAAACAAAGGATTTTAAAGAGTAGGTGAAACACAGGAGATACGGAGACGGTATTTTGAGAAAATAGTGTAATTTAGTGGCAGAGGAGAAATAAATTTAAAAAAATAACGGAGGAAGCTGTTGATTTTTCCTTCATGTTCTTTTAGTTGGTTATTTAACAACGCGGTATGAACTGCTAGCCTAGATCATATATACCCAGATTGCTCGGCTTTATAGACTTTGACGGTAACAACTTTCGTCAGGTTTACTATGCTGCCATCTAGTTGTTACATAAGAAGTCACGTCATAACTCCTATTTGAATTGCATTAGCGACTGTACTGCCATTCGGTTCGTTTACGGCGGACGGGTGGCGATCCTGGCGGTTGTTCTCTTCAAAGTGCTACCGATTTTAACATAGGGATGAGCAATCTGTTATACAGAGTGTTAAAAAAGTATCCAATATTTTAGGAGGTGCTAGTATGCATCAAAACAAGAAAATAATGTCTAATAAACATGAGTCCTACAACGGACACTTTCTGAGATCTGAACACTTGTTCATAGGAGGTGCACAGTGACGTCTATTCATGGCAATGCATTCGTCTGTCCTTCGGTGTAAGGAATCACCCACTCTTTGAAATTTGTTTTAATACGTTAATAAAGTCCTGATAACGATCCCCAGTTAATCTCTGTGGTAGCAAGTATGGTCCTATTACTCTATCACCAAGGACGCCTGCCCCTAAGTTGATTGAGAATCGGTGCTTATGTCTTGTTTCTTCAACTCCATGGGATTTTCATCAGCCTACACATGCTGATTACGAAAACTCACAACACCATCTCTGCTGAACCTCGCTCATATCCGCAACGAGACTTTTGTTTTCAGTATTCCTTACGACGTATCATTATCCCATGCCAGAGATGTCAACTACAGATGATTATCTGGTAGTCTGTTGTATTATAGGGCAGAGAAATGCATTGCCATGAATGGACGTCACATTGAACACCTCCTACGAACAATTGTTCAGATCACGGAAAATATGTGTTGTAGGACCCATGTTTATTAGACATTATTTTCTTGTTTTGATGCATACTATAACCTCCTAAAGTATCGGATACTTTTGTAACACCCTGTATATGTGTTCTAGCTACTAGATTATTTACTGTCGATGGAATTGGCGATAGCGAGATGGTATGGCTAGATGAGGCCGAGTCCTCGCCGTGTTACAGGTCAGGAAAATCTTGCAAGAAATTCAACCGAATAATCAACCGAAGCGGCAATCGAACTCGTGTCTGACCGTAACTCCGATCAGCAGGGAATCTCGCCTATCGTCTGAGCTACGCCGGCGGCTTCCTTGAAGTTCGCCATGCAGCAGTTTCTATGGGCTTTTAATAGGGTAAGCGGTAATGGAAAGATAAAGACCTGAGGTTTCCTCTAAAATTGCCATTCTACTACTTTCATTACATGGTATAATGGCTCAGAGCTTCCATGTTGCTTTATAGTTCACTAAAATGATTAGAAAATAATTAAGTTTATAATAAAGTTGTACTACAAATTCACAGATATTGGGATATCTAATCCCAGAGTAAAATATTAAAGGCGAAACTTCAGTGGCAGATAAGCATGAATGATCGCAGGCGGTGTCCAGCCTAAGAATATGAAATTGTACTTTAACTTTGTTGAAATATCTAGGAAAATCATATACATTTTTAACGCTAATTAAGCGCTAGCGTATGCAGCTATTAATCTAGTGCAGTTGTTCCCAAACTTTTCTAAGGCACGATCAAGTTTTGGGTGAGAATTCTGTATGCGACCCCCACTACCGAAATTGTAGGTTACTCAATCCCATTCGAAAAACATAAATCCCTGTAAAATTGGAATTAACGATTATTTTACTGAAAATTAGAGGATTCCACATAAAGAATGACCAAAATAGGAAAATACAGTGAAACAATAATACGAAATATTGTCCATTGTTGTGGCGAAACGGTTAGCGCGTCTGACCGTGGAACCAGCGGACCCGGGTTCAAATTCTGGTTGGGACAAGTTATCTGGTTGAGGTTTTTCTGGAGTTTTCCCTAAACCTATTAAGAGCAACAATGCTGGGTAACTTCGGGCATTGGACCCTGGACTCATCTCGTTAGCATTATCATCTTCGTCTGAGTCAGAAGGTAGATAAACATAGTACTTGATAAAGCGTCGTAAAATAACGAACTATAGTTATAATTTTAACAAATAATGCATGATATAATACACACATAACGGCACAAATCATTAATTTGTAGAACACACATATGATCATGTGCAATACAGTAATAAGATATATTCAGAAGTAATTAGGGGAGAGTCGGGTAGTATCGGACATCGGGTAATATCGGACAGTGAGGTTCTTTCATCTACCACACGATGATAGTACCTGATTGGCATGGTTACGTTTATGTGATGTCGCATACAGAAACGTAACCATATCATTCAGGTACTACCATATGGTGGTAGATGAAGGAAACGCACTGTCCGATACTACCCGACTCTCCCCTAATCAGGGTAACAATTACATAATTTGAACCTGTTTTAATGTCCATAATTTTTAATTCCTTGTGTGTTAATTATTGTTATAAATTTATGTAGATATCAATATTGATTTGGTTTTAACCATCACACAAATAAATTAATTAAAAGTAATAATTAACTCAACTGTTATTTATTATTTTATTTTATTTTTATATATGGTTTTCAGTATGTTTATTTTAAGATTGTTTATGTATATATTTAATGGTTACTCCAATCAGAGTAAAATTAATGTACCACATGAGATATTTCGAATATATGCCTGAAGATGCCAAATAGGCGAAAATCTAGGCATTAAATCTTATAACTTCAATGAAATATTTATATTTATAAATATTTGTTATTGTTTTTAAATTTTGATAAGTCATTTCGACTGAACATATAAAATAAATATTCTTATATTATATTATGTTGAAAAACAAACGCTAAATATTACATGAATATAATTTCTAGTAGCATATTTTGCTGATGATTTCAAACACTTCAACGATTTGAATAGTAGTTTACAAGGCAAAGATGTTGACATAATAACAGCCAGGAAGAAAATCAAAGAATTTATTAAAAAACTTGATTTCTGGTCGACATCACTTGACAAAAGGAATGAGCTGCATTCCTGTGCATGAAAGAGAAACTCGTGGAAAGTTTAGCTACGTAGGATGTGAGAAATATTGAGTTTTTTTGCGAACATGCTAATAATTTCACACAATTCTAAAAAACAGTTTTTTAGTGTTTTCAGGGAGATACTCAAAACAATACTACTGTCACCCGATGTAGGCTATTTTAAATCCAGTTTAGATAGTTGCGTTCTAACTGGCTGAAATTAAAGAAAATATATATGAAGGAAAAACACATTTAAATATGTAGACCTACATATCTATTGATGGAAAGTTGAAACTAGTCTTTTTCGAACAGTGTAGGTCAGTTCTGGATCAAAAGAATACATGAATATCCCGATCTTGTAAAAGAAGCTCTTAAATTTGTGGAAACATTTTCAACCTCACAATTAAGGAAAATAAACTTCTCGTTTATGATTGCCATCAAAAGGAAGACGAGATATCTCATTTCACTTGAAAATTTTACCACTATAGTACATCGAATACAGAGTCCAGAATTGAGAATGTTTTCTAAAAACAGGCACATTTGTTGCGTTAATAAAATTAATTTTAAGCATAAGTTAATGAACAGTTTTTTGTTTCATTTTATAAATCATCTCAATTCTTTATCCACAGTTTGAGAAGCACTGATCTAGTGGATCCAGATGGTATTCTTGTTGACAAATGAACTGCAGATTCTTCTTCCTTTCATAGACACAAATGCTATCCTAGATGTCCGCATGTTTTAGTGGCTTTGTATCAAACTGACCTACTGCCATGAAATCACGATATTCATGATTAATAATGGTTTAATATCATCACAGCTTGGGCAAAACTGGCCGCAGAGTAGATGATGATGATGATGATGATGATGATGATGATTAGGGCTCGGATATTTAGATACTAAAAATCGGAAAAAAAAAATTGATTTTTTATGTAGACCTACTAGAAGTCGGAAAAATATGTGCCATCTCACTTGCCGAATACCCCCAGACGCGCAACATCTGCTGCTGAATTAGCCGTGAAAAATAAAGTCAATAAATATGCTCATCTTTTAGACAATTATATCTTTGTTCCCTTTGCTGTGGAGACCTTCGGTCCTTGGAGTCATGACGCTAAAGTTTTGGTATCTCAAATCGGCGAAATTTTGATTTCCATTACTGATGATCGTCGTTGCACTACTTATTTGCGTTAACGTTTAAGTATTGCAATTCAACGCGGAAATGCAATGAGCGTTTTGGGTACTCTTCCCGAGTCCAGCCCTTTGGATGAACTCTTTCTTTTCTAAAATTTATTTAGTAGTCCGTATGTAAATATTTGTATTTAGTTTTATATAGGTACAGTACTGTATTGTTCAAATTGTTTCAAATTTTCAGGAAATCTGTAGCCATTGAAACTGTAGAGAATGTTTCAATTATTTTATGTGAATATAAACAATATGCAGTACTCACCAGTATAAATTATGCTATCTCGCCAACCGCTGAAGAATTACAGTACGCAATGAGATTCACCCCCAAATTGTCCATCACAAATGACTGACGATTATCGCGGAACACTGACTTGTACTGGAAAAAGACCTGGCCATTGAGAAACAACATGCACTTCCTAGAGACATGTTTATGATTGGAAGCGAAAACAGAGGCAGATGATATTAATGAAATTATAATTGCTTCCTGAATCAGCGTTATGATAACTCACTAGGTACTCCTAAATGACACATTAATGTTTATGTGTGTTATTTACAGTATAATTTTTAGTGGTGACTACTCATCCCTTGTGATGAGAAAGCAGACTGCAGTTCCACAAGTCCACAGATACCTAGGTAATTCCGAGAATTATTTGATGGAAACTTAATTTTTTGTGTTTTTATGTAAATATTTGAAAATATGTATTTAGATTTAAAAAATTCAATATAGACCTATGCTTTTATATGTGAAATAAAATTTTAAATATATGCTCAGATGACCTTGTCCGAATCTTAAAACACGATTACGAGTTTCTATAACAGTGGAAATAAAAAGTTTATTTACCTAAGAATTCTAGGTCTAATGATGATGTTTCTGTTGTTATATCAATGTGATTTGAACATTGTAAATGTGTAGCAGTATATAGAAGAAAGTCGGACTGAAATCTCTGCATTGATAGATTAAATGTTCTGTTCGTATCAAATAATGACTGCTTTAACTGCCACAAACAAAATCGTTTCAGGGTAATGTTAATTGAATTGTAACTCCCTGCGTTCCAATTCAGCCTCCCACTCCCCCAGCAAATTGCACCTCACTCTCCACGGGACCCCTCCAACAGGCTATGGTGAATTCTGGCGCATTTTTATACCGATGTCGATAAAAGTAGTGTAGCAGTTAATAATTTCGAAATTAATCAGCCAAACACGTAAATAATTAAAGTAATACATAATAAATATTCAATTCGATACGCGAAGTCTCCACATGTGTCATATTTCCTCTGTTTACATTCCCTGGAAAAGTTCAAAATTCCGTATTAAAGTATAACCGCAACTGCGGCTTCAGTTTATATGTGGAGAAATGTTGTATTGCAAAATAAAACAAAAGTGTCGCTTTGAATTTAATAAGAAAACATATGTAGATACGTTCTTTAAGGCAAAGAAGTGAAATCTGGTCACTAGAAAATAATAATTCAGTCATTCATACTTTCCTGCCCAAAGACAGATCCTTCACGCAAACCCAGCATTCTCCAATCGTCTCTATTTTCTACGTTCCTTTTAGTCTCCGCTTACGATCCTTAAATCTTGATGTCGTCTATAGCCTGATCACCGTTTACCACTCCTTCCAGTGTATCCTTCAGTGGGTAGTTTCTTCTCAGCCAGTGACCCAGTCAATTTCTTTTTCTCTTCCTCCTCAGTTTTAGGATTAGACTTTCTTCACCCACTTATAGCTTCATTTTTTATATTATCTGTCCATTTCCGACTTCCTATTCTTCTTCATATCCACATTTCAAATTCTTTCTTTCTCTTAGTCTTACTTGTATTTGTTTTGTTCATATTTCTCCCGTATGATTTGTTCTTATATTGTTGTTTACTCTTATATTTATTGTTCTATTTACTCTTCTCTGTATTTAATTTGTCCTCCACACATTTTTCTGCCTTGTTCTTGATCTTGTCCGTCTTCATATCATGGTGGGAACGATCATTATTTTAAAATCAAATGTAGGAAACAGAAAACGGATGTAGGTAAATTCTCATTTTTAAATTGGAATGACTTGCCTGCAGCGGTCTTTGAGGGCTGTCCTTCCTTAAGGAGATTAAAAAATAACTTAAAAAGTTGTGTATAATGTGTAAATTAAAATTAAGGCGACATTTTAACATTTAATTTTTTAAGGTGATATGTATTTATTTAGCCTAACGAGTTACTCACTTGGTTTGAATTGTAAGTTATTTAAAAATAGCGTGTAAGAGGGTCTTAGGCTAGAAATGTTTAGCTTAAATGTAGTTCTGTTTATAAGTATGCATAAGAGTGTAAGTATTTGTCTTATTTGAGCTGTTGTATCAGTGAAGCGTGGTGAGTCAGTGAAGTTATGGTTTTACAGTGCAGTGAATAGTTTCTATCAGTGATAATTTGTAGTGTAAATGAAATGTGTTCTATAGTGTCAGTGAAATGTGTCCTAAAGTGTCATTGAAATGCGTCATAGTGCCACTACAGTGAGTGAGATGAGAGTAAAGTGAAAGACTATTATCAGTACCAATGTGAAACTTATGTACGGCCTATACTATACATATGTAGGTTGTATTGTAAAATTAGGTTCACTTATTAATTAGGTTATTTTATGTATTATTATTAATTGTAATTATTGTGTTAAATTCTATTGTATTGTATTGTATTGTGTATTGTGTATATTGCGTATACCACTGCCACTGGGTGCTTGCCCACTTGCAGTGCAAATAAATGAAGAGCTCGCGGGAAAAATGATGAATGTCACATTTCTGTTAAGGATTAGATAATGATCTAATTGAGTCTAGAACTGCAAGATGTAGTGCTGTTTCTATAAAAAAAGCAAAGTAAAGGATTGCTGTATTTGTGGTGATAACTCTCCTTTTTACCATTTCTCATAAGAACAACATTAAATTTCGCAGTGATCCATTGAATTAGATAATGACATCAACCTTAAGAAAACTGTGACATTCATCGTTTTTCCCGCGAACTCTTCAAATACATATCCTTTTAGCTGGGATCAACAGAAATCCATTTGCATTAAACAAAACTTCAGCATCTCTTAAATTATGTTGAGCAAAGCTTTTCAAATAGTTAATATCCCTATGGTTAATTAAAAAAGTAGTATCATCCGCGTACAGAACAGTATCAACATTTTAGGCTAGGTCATTAGTAACTAGCAAAAACAATGTCAGTGTAAGATCTGTGGAATATAATAAACGAAATGAAAAAAACATGAGTGTACAGTAATGACTCACATTTAGAAACTACCACAAAATTGTAAATTGAAAATTACCCGTGTTGACCACCTCACTCTGTGAGAGCCGGATGTAGAGACAACATATAGTATTACAAGGTGTCAGATGAAGTGTATTCAAAACATATTGCACCTGTTGATTCATGGCGCCCGTTCTTCGGTATAACAGTTCTACAGAATGAAGAGAACTTAAAATTCATTTCTCTTAACACAAACGAAATGGTGGAAGTGAGAGTCATGTGCAGCTCCGAGAAGCCCCCTAGAATACCTGACATCCACATATACTGACTTAAAGCATATTATAACACACACCATTTCAGAAGAAACAACAAGACTAGAGAGAGGTATTATAAGGTATATCAACACATCTCGATGTTATTGTAACGCTTCAACACTTAACAAGTACAAGCTTACACCTGGACGCCAGCGTACGGGTCTACTAAATAATACGAGTGTACTTTAACGCCCTCTTGGGAAGTAGTAATTACCAAATACTTGGTATAAGAAGGGAGAAAAAGAGAGCAATTCAAAATTATAGTAGTCCAATTCTCAAAAGTTTTTATGACAAACTACTCATGCAATCTAATTTATTATAACAGGAAAGTGGTTTTTAACCAAACGGTATTTAAAAAAATCGAGATATCTCTATCAGAAGTTTTATGACATTATATAATTTTACTTACTTTTACTGACTTTCCACTTTACAGCAGTTCGCCTTTGATTCCTGCTTTCCAGAGCTTCCTATTCTCCCACTGTCCCTCTTCCATGCCCCTCTTCACCATGTATGTGTGTATTCCTTCACACCATGTCTTTCTAGCTCTTCCACGCTTTCTTCTTCCTCGCACGGTCCAATTGAGGATACATTTAGACCACCGTTCCTCCGACATCCGTTGTACATGTCCATACCACTGGAAAGACCTATTTTCTATTCTGTCCATAACAGTTTCATCTGCATCAATTTCTTTCCTAATATGTGTTTCTTACATGTTCTAGTCTGGATATCCTCATACTTCTTCGCAATCCATTCATTTCTACCGCCAACACCTTTTTCTGCATTTTTTCACTTATTGTCCAACTTTCTGAACCATATTTAAGTGTAATTTCGATTATTGTTTTTAGAATATACTGTTTTGTATTTCTAGTCTTGTCCCTACTCCACAAAACACAATTCAGGGATCTAATCGCTTTCCTAGCACAATTTACTCCATTAATAATATCTTTTTCACATCTACCATTTTTATCAATAATAGATCCCAGGTATTTGAATTCCTCAACATATTTAATTGTGGCATCATTTATCTGTAGATCTTCTGAAATTCCTCAAATTACCATGTATTCTCTTTTAGCAATAATTATTTTCAATCCACCTGCTTCAAATACATCCATTAATTTACGGATCATATATTCTATATCATCTTTGTCCTGTCCTATTATAACCTGGTCATCTGCAAATAGTAAATTGTGCTTTAACCGATCATTGAGATTCACTCCTATTCCTCTGCATAACTTATTCCACTTTATCATTATATCTTCTAGAAATATCTTAAACAGTATTGGTGACATCCCGCATCCCTGTCTTAATTCTTTTGTTGTAATGAATTCTGATGATACTTGATTTCCGACTTTAATACATGCCTTACATTCACACATCCCTTTTATAAAAGTAATGAGAGCTTTATAATTTTAATTTAGCAAAATGAAAATAATATTTCATAGTTAAAACGAAAATTTGGAGACTAATATTGTAACTAATATCAAAATATAACGGAAGTGAAGTTTTAATATCCTTTGGTACACCGTATTCTTATTTCTGTACCTAATAAAGTTAGACATTTCATTATATGTGTGATACGAACAAAAGCACTCCAGAAATATTCATAGACAAATCTTCCTTAGTCTATACAAAGAAATATAATTCACTTGTCATACAGTCTTCATGTGAGACCAGGGTTGCCAGATCTTAGATCTACCAAGGAGAGACATTATTTTCTATCATAATATAGGGTACAGTACTTACATTTTGTCTTAAAGAAAGAATGATATGAATATGGCCAGAGTTGACATTTTCATGACTACCATAAAAAAAGGAATAAAAATATCCCTTTATATACAGTAGAAGAAACAATTATGAATCTCAAAATTGAAAATTTAATAATAAGAATCTACTGTAGATATATGTTTCCAAGTACAAAACAATATTTATCTGGCTGTAAGTTACATCACATTTCTCTGCCGTCTTTCTGAAGGGCTTGTGACAATAATATGTTATGCCAAAGTATTAACTTAACGACTTAATAGTACTTCTGTCTGATAGATTTCCCCAGCTGTTTTTTGCCAATTGTAAAGCACAAATTCCAAAAATATGGCACCAGATGTGACAAAATATTTAAATTTCAATGTCTATTAATTGATAACAATGACATAAAATTTACTGATACCTGAATTCATATATATTTTGTGCCTTAGCATATTACTGCTCGAAATCAATAATTTAACACACCGTACAGTATACATTTTCAGAGCTCCCTACATATTTATCCCTGGAATTTAGCATTTTCAACAAGCTTTTTTTCCATTCTCTTTGCCATGCATATGTGACGAACGTCTCTTTTTAAACGTTTAAAAATATCATATTCACTACCGAATTAGTTGTTATAAACCTTACACTTGCCAATATATATTTTTCAATATGAAAGTCAACATTCTTAAGAAAATTAATTTAAATTTGTTGTAGCCTAATTATTTAGGCCTAGATCAAAATAGTTAATAGGTAACGATAAAATTATACAAGTGGCATTAATTTTTTAAGGAGAGACTTTTTGCATCCCGCTTCGAATCGAAGCGGAACTCGGGACTTTTATATGAAAATCGAAACATATCCCGCCAAATCGGGACATCTGGCATCGCTGTGTGAGACCACAATTTCTTCCAGTTATCACAATTCTCTTCTCCACAATTCTTCGAAAATTGGTACGAGGTTATTTCATAAATAATGCACACGTTAGCAGAATTGTGAAGTGGGTGACGCAACACCAATGAAAATTACGTCAGTTACAGTTGAAGGATTGAGGAAGAAACACGTGTGTTCGTTTCGTTCATAGCATACTCTGTGTTTAGGTAACGAGAGCTAGAAATGGAGCCCACACACGTCTCGGGTACTGTGACGATTGAAAACCAAAGATCGAATCTTTTCGTGGCAAATCGCCCCCTCTCACAGAAATCCACACTTCCACAGTGCCTTGAGTAGAGTTTGTATTAAACTTACAGTGGACCGTAGTACAGTTTCTCGTTGGGCTACTAGTTTTCGTGATTTTCCTGTCAGCAAGTTTGCAATGTCCAGGCATTTCTGCTTCTGTTCAGCAGTGAAGCAGTGAGGGACCCATCGCGCAGAAATGTTTCTCTTCTTCAAAATCTTTATCAGAATACGGAATACTGAATTTGGTGAAATCCCCGTAGCTTCTGGAAGTTCCTTTACACGTCGCTTGACGATCTCCTCGAAGAGCATCCGCCACAAGTTTCACACTTTGTTCATGTGTTAATGTTTTCGGCCTTCCTGGTCTTGCACCATCGTCTGAGTTGACACGAAAACGAGTAATCCAACGGGAAACTGTACTACGGTCCATTAAGTTCACCATGAACTCCGATCCGCTGTGATTTTCTGTGAGGCTGCCACATAAAGATTTGATCTTTGATCTTCAATCGTCACAGTACCCGAGACACGTGCAGGCTCCATTTCTAGCTCTCTTTACCTAAACACAGAGAATGATATGAACGAAACGAACACACGTGTTTCTTCCTCAATCCTTCAACTGCAAGTGACGTAAGCTTCGTTGGTGTTGCGTCATCCACTTTACAGTTCTGCCAACCTGTGAACTATTTATGAAATGAGCTTCGTATTTCTTTCCGTAGTAATCCAGTCGCCTTTCTTATGCTTGCAATATTTTTCTCTCATTTGTTGCTGTTTACCTGTTACATATTTCCAGATATTTTTTATAAAATATTTAATTCTTTAGTTTCTTAAACAGTTTTACTACTTAGAACTCGTCTCTAGTAAGTATAGTAATAAGTACTTATATATGTAAGCAAGATAGTTTTACATTTTAATTTTAAAACCTTGATGAAAGTAGTTATCCGATAGTTTATTTTATTTTCTACTGATTCGTTTGTATTCTTTTGTATTTAATTTTGTTCTGGTTTCTTCATTTCCAAACTCACCTATCATACTATATTTTGCTGTACTGTATCGTATTCTGTAGTATTCTATCAATCTGTAATGATTCATTCTAATGTTTCTGTTCTATAGAGACATCGCATTGTATGCTGTCCACTGCTGTTATTCTTGGCGTGTGTTTATTACATTTATCTTCTTGACCTGTCCGTAGTGCTTCAGTATTTATTTATAATCTAAAATATTGATCACTTATAATAGAAGGAACAAATTAACGAAGGAAATCTACCTTCTTCGAGGTTTAATTAATTAAAAGTTGATTAAAATTTAAATTCCAAGTTTGGTTGGATTACATTTTTAGCCTATTAAATGTATTACAAGATAGCGAAAAAAGGTGAAGTGAAATGTGTTTTATTAACTTATAAATATAAATTTTATTTTTTCTCATTCTGCGGAATATCGGTATAGGAAACTTTGCAGTACAGCAAGAATTGATTAAGAGAGTATGTTTCTTTTATAAGTTTTTGCCATCATTAAAGTATCAGACCATGAATAGAAACAAAACAATCTTAGCTGAACAATTATATGCACAGCAGAGGAACTTTGAATGGGAGAACGTGAGCATTATCTGACTGCAAACTTAAAAAAATGTTAACTCTATAGATTAGGGTCGTTTAGTAAAGAATATATGATATCTTAATCACTTATGTGTACTCAGTCTGTTTGCAAGGCCTATGCTAAATTAATAAACTTTATTTATTCGAAAAAAAAATATATATATATAGCTCGCGCAAGGAACGATCACCAAAAGCAATGGTGGTTTGTAGGCACGCCGAGGGGCGAGAAGTGCGGGCCGATGGAAGTACTGTCTCTTCCAAGAAAATGAACAAATTAGGACATCGCTGTGGAAATAAAGAATCGATGATTTCATTTCTCTTCCGACTGTACTCTTGAATATCACTCAAGCTATCTCGTGACCTTTCCTGTCTTCCTTATCGCATTGTTTCATTCACATTCCTTCCGTCGGTATTCTCTGCTTGCGAGACCTATACAGGTGATCATCTTTAATAGGTAAAGTAGATGTTTAGTGTAGCGCAATATTGCTCTTCAAATTATAGTCTTATGTTTCATAAAACGAAATGTTGCGTAAGATGAAACAAACATACTAGTAGTTTAGATATTGACAAAGAACGTCTTCAGACGTTCATGTTGTAATAATTTTACGGCTTAAAGGTGAACTTCGGAGCGTGGTGCCAAGCATACCATCTTATCCTACTGCCGAGGTCATAAAAGCACAAAACCCTACCTCCATGCCCCCCAAGCGCTTTCGTGGCCTGTAAAGAGGATACTGCCCGTCTCTCACGTCCTGAACCGAGAACTCCCTAGTGCTTATAACCACGCCTCTTAGGTCTGCTCGGACCGGCACGGCAGGTGCAGCGTGCGGCACGGCAGCATATTACATGTGCTGAAAACATTATCCTATGCCAGTGCAGGGGTTTTTACTGTTTATAATACTGGATACTCTAATCGTGGTTACCACTATCGCTATTATCTCTGATGGCGATGGCGATGGCGATGGCGATGGCGATGTAAGTACACACTAGGCCACTCTTCGTTCAGTCTGGACAATTGCTGAATTGCCATAGAGCAGCATTTCTCAAAGTATGTTCCGAGGTTTCGTGAGCCCTATATGATTTTAAATTTTATTTTATACTCTTTTCTTTACTTGGTTATTTAACGATATTGTATCAACTACTAGGTTATTTTGCATCGATGGGATTGATGATAGCGAAATGGTATTTGGCGAGATGAGGTCGGGGATTCGCCAAAGATTACATGACATTCGCCTTACGGTTGGAGAAAACCTCGGGAAAAAAATCGAACCAGGTAATCAGCCCAAGAGGCAATCGAACCCGCGCCCGAGCGCAACTCTGGATCGATAGGCAAGCGCCTTAGCCGACTGGCCTGCACTGGTGGCTATTTTATACTTAGTGGATACTATAAAATTATATAAATGTTACGGAAATATGAATCAATAATGAAATGAAACAGCCGATGATGATAATGATAATAATAATAATAATAATAATAATAATAATAATAATAATAATAATAATAATAATAATAATATTCCAAGAATATGAGTAATAATAATATTACAATAATTTGCGTAATAACAATATGTTTAGGCGTAATAAACATCTAAAACGAAAAATACCCATAATACTTATCACTTTCATCACTGGATTCTCTGCGTAAGTGTCCACTAAAACAAAATACCGAAAAGACAAAATGCAGAAGTATAGCATAAATGAGACTACAACTTTCCGCTATAAAACCAGATTTCAGGCTAAAAAAACAAATACATTTGTCCCACTGAACAGAATTATTGAGATACTAGCTCTCACTTGTCTGTGAACTATTAAATACTAATAAAATATTACAAGGATTCCGCAGTTACACTTTAGATTAAAAGGGGTTTCGCGGTAGAAAAACGTTTGAGAAACACTGACATAGAGGAAAGAGTTTACGGATGTGTACACGTGACAACCGTAATCGCGATTAGGTCGATAATCTCAAGTAGAGACTGTAGTCTACCAATGGTATTAGTGCTTAATTACAGGAATTGATGAGAAGGACATAATTTGTTTTGTGAGGGGACAGCCTATACATTCGCTTGTCCATGGCTGATCTTGCTCCATAGCTGACGAAAGGAATCCTGAAAAGGCCGATGTGTTGAACGTAGGGTAGTAGGCACATGCGGTATCCAGGACCGCCCACTCACCCCTTCTGCGTCTCGCCCCGCAAAGAAACAGCTCAGGAAGTGAGGCACGGGCAGTACACTGAAGGTGACACTGTAAAAAATATAAAAGGCACTAAGTTGTTTTCTATTAATCTTTTTTGGTTTAGGTAGCATATGTTGCATGTTTGGGAAACAATTTTCCAGTGAAAATTTTAGTACACTGTGTTTTGAAAGATATTGATGGAGTGTGCGTGTAAGTGGAAAAGTATGCTATCTTTGTAGAGAGGGTGATTCACGAGGATTTACCGTCCCTTAAGCAGCTTATTTCCGAAGACATTCTGAACAAAAAATATCATATGAACATTTGTCCTAATCTCAATTTTTTCAGAATTACACTAATTTGAAGTTGTTTGTAACATTCCACTATTCTTGAGTTTTAAGGGTAAAGGAATATTACAGATGAAGAATGAATTATTCAGGAGTATTATTTTTTTTATTTAGGTAGTATTCTGGAGATAAAAATGTGTTGTGAATTCCATAGTTGCTTCGTACAGATTTTTTTCTTCGCTTTTTAATTACAAATTTACATTTTCTTACGCATTAATCAACAATCCTTACAGATCATGCCACTCTAGAAAATTCTTTAAGATTGTACATTAGGATGCATAATTAAACTGTAAATAATCAAGTTCCTAAAGTCGTATGATTTGTAACAATTTTTTTGATAAGTGCGTAAGAATGATGTCATTTTTAGTTAAAAACTGAAAAATAAAATTTGTGCAAAACAATCAACAACACAATTTTAGCCTCAGAACCCTAGCCAATTAAAGTTGAGTCTCTATTTGTAATATATTTTTAACCTTAAATCTAAGGAAAAAAGGTATTTTCCTATCAATTTCAAATTAATGTAATTTTGAAAATGTTGAATTTAGGACAAATGTTTATATGACATTTTTTGCTCAGAATGTCTTCGGAAATAAGCTCCGTAAGGGACGGTAAATCCTCGTGAATCACCTTGTATATATACACACAGTAAGTACATAAATATATATTGATCTGAATACATATTTTCGAGAACGAAGAAAGACTTTCTCGTTTTTAATTTAGATCAGCTACATTAAATGCAATGGATAGCCTGTAATGCAGTAAGGACAACGGCCTCCTGCAGTAGTGTAAAATGAGCTCGAAAGTCCACTTAATTTGGGGAGCCAATGCAAGAGAGCTTACTTGCACTATTTCTGAGAAATAATATTTAATATTAGAGATAAAATAGACTTTCATGGAATGGGACATATTTATAAATCTGGCTACGTTAATTTTATACACAGATGATGAACGTATTTCGTCTCTTCCTCACACCATCTCGCCCTGCATCGATCGCGAAATTGCCAGCGCACCGCGCTATCACGTTACCCCTGTTTCATTTCCTGCTTGAAAGCAATCAGCTTTCTTGTTTTATTTTTAAACTGTTTCACAAGTTAATTAAGTAATTAAGTTCCAAGCTGCACAGATTGCTTAGACTCTCTTTAACTGCACAGATCAAGATTCAGGTATTAACATTATTGCAAGTGGAGTTAATATATTACAACTTTCACTGAATACGTTTACGACATTTAATCAATTCATATTTTAACTTTAATTCTAATTTATTTCAATTTAGTTATTTATTATAATGCAGACATAACAACGATAACGACTATGGAGGCATGTGATAGAAGAGAGTGGCACTGGTAACGTCTATGTACAAGGCGGACAAAATAAAACTGGTCCGGAAAATATCCATACAGTCTTTCATCTTCTGTGAGTTGATCCACATTAAACAGATTCTGGACATACCGGTTATCATTAACAGTTTTGTGAAAGAATCGTGTTACTTTGCGGACACCTGACATTACGCACCAAACCCAATCTTAAGATTATGCAACGGCTCTTCCAATTAGTCATGGGGCTTTACTGATGCATAATGGCGCATGTTCTGTGAGGTAACATACCCTGACAGGCTGAACCAGGCCTCTTCTGAAGAAATGAAAAACTGAGGATCCAAAAGTCCTGATTCCACTTCACTCAGAAACCACCGGCAGAACTCAACACGCGAAGGTTCGTCTGGACGCTTTAACGCATGCACAACAGTAAATTTGTAAGAATACAGATGCAGGTCCTTTTTGATAATGTTTCGACACGACGTTCTCTTAATTCCCACTTGCACAGATAAACGGCTTTGCGATTTCGTTGGACTTTGTTCCAGGCTTTCCGGCAATCGAGCACTGGTTCCTGGTGTTCGAACTCTTTTCGAATAATTACGGTTTTTATTCGCTACAGTCTTATACTTATAAATTCATATATTTCATATATATTTTTGCGCGGACCAGTTTTATTTTGCACATTCCGTATAAAGCAATTAGAAGCTAGTGCATTTTTCCAAGAGTGGAAAGAGAGGTCATCGTTTTCGATAATGTAGGCAGTGATTATTATCATGCTTACGATCGACTTCAGGGATTCTCAGACAAACTACTGATTTTATAGTAAGATGAACATATTTAACACACTATCATTGGAAACAAAATTAGATGTTTCATGTCACAGATTTTCGAAACGTAAAAGGAACTTGTATTGAACGGGTTACATCAGCTTCTTGTCTATGCAGGTGACGTGAATAAGTTAGGAGAAAGTCCACAAACGATTAGGGAAAACAAGGAAATTATACTTGAAGGAAGTAACGAGATAGGTTTGGAAGTAAATCCCGAAAGTATATGATTATGTCTCGTGACCAGAATATTGTACGAAATCGATATAAAAAAATTAGAGATTTATCCTTCGAAGAGGTGGAGAAATTCAGATATCTTGGAGCAATAGTAACAAAATATGTAAATGACACTCGGGAGGAAATTAAACACAGAATAAATATGGGAAATGCCTGTTATTATTTGGTTGAGAAGCTTTTGTCATCTAGTCTGCTGTCAAAAAAATCTGAAAGTTAGAATTTATAAAACAGTTATATTGCCGGTTGTTCTGTATGGTTGTGAAACTTGGACTCTCACTTTGAGAGAGGAACAGAGATAAAGATTGTCTCAGAATAAAGTTCTTAGGAAAATATTTGGGGCCAAGAGGGATGAAGTTACAGGAGAATGGAGAAAGTTACACAACGCAGAGCTGCACGCTTTGTATTCTTCATCTCACATAATTAGGAACATTAAGTCCAGACGTTTGAGATGGGTAGAACACGTAGCACGTATGGGTGAATCCAGAAATACTTTTACAGTGTTAGTTGGGAGGCCGGAGGGAAAAAGACCTTTGGAGATACCAAGACGTAGATGGGAAGATAATATTAAAATGGATTTGAGGGAGGTGGGATATAATGATGGAGACTGGATTAATCTTGCACAGGTTAGGGATCAATGGCTGGCTTATGTGAGGGCGGCAATAAACCTCCGGGTCCTTAAAAGCCATTTGTAAGTAAGTAAATCAAAGAAACATGTTCCTGATTAAAGATAGCAGTAGATATAATTGTCGGTGGTCAAGTTTCTGTCATGGGAAACTCTAGTGATTACTTTTCTTTCGTCCCAAAACCATATTACAACACAACGCTGTATATTGAAATAAAATTAAATAAAACATAGCGATTTTTAGACAACAAAACCCAATGTCTTACCTATAGTTCACGAACAAATGAAGGCAAAATGGTACAATTTGCGGGAGACTCACTCTGGTCCATGTGAAACACGTGGATATCACATCAAGCGCTGCAAGTGACCGCCCTTCTCCGCTGAGCACGTTTCGGCCCGTTGCTCCATGTTTCCTTTTGCTCTTGCCAGCATCAAAATCATTGTTACATATTTCTCTAGGGATATTGTTCTCCAATTATTTTAGCGTTTATGCCTGTCATGGAAACCCCTGTCTCGAAAGTAGCCCCACAAGAAGAAATCAGAACTGATAACATGGGACAACGTGGTGGCCACAAACAAGCAGAGAAGATTCGAGTGACAAGTAACAATATTGTTTTCGTCGACTCTTCGGGTCTATACCACATCGCTCGATCTTGCTGAAAATATTCTTGCCTTACTTCGCACCATATTCCTACTGTTTCCTGAGATACTCGACGTAAATACATCCTAGGTGAAATTTCAGCACATTTTCTTCTATGGAATGCACAATTTTTATTATCTTTAATTTTTTATTTTTTGACATATACCATCTTTAATGTCGTTGAATTTTTAATTGTTGTCGGAGTGCTATTGGATAATGTATATTTGGTGACATTAGTTGCGCTTGATTTTAAAGGTAGTTTGTAACGGATCGGTGTTATAGTTTCCATTTTTTAACTAATTTATCGAGCTCGGATCTATAATAATCAATCTCTACTAGATAAGAAATACTGTTTCACATAACATCAAAGCTACCGGCGTGTCTCAGACGGCAACGCGTTTGCCTTCTGTTCCGTAGTTGCGCTCGGGCGTGGATTCGATTCTCTCTTGGGTTGATTACCTGATTGGGTTTTTTCCGAGGCTTTCCCCAACTGTAAGGCGAATGTCACGTAATCTATGGCGAATCCTTTGCATCATCTCGCCAAATAGCATCTCGCTTTCACAAATTCCATCGACGCTAAATAACCCAGTAGTTGATACAGAGTCGTTGTAAAAAAATAATAAAATCATAACGTCATACTACCCGTTGTCGCCATCCCGGCTGCAGCGAGACTGAAACACTTGGCCACGTACTTGGGTTCTATGAGAAGGGAGAGCTACTGCGTAATAACAGACATCATCGTGCCCGTACAGCAATTGCCAACCTGCTAAGAAACAGAGGATGGGAAGTACATGAGGAGATTAATTTTGTGTCTGAAGACGATTCTCATAGAAGAGTGGATATAATTGCCATCAACAGAAGAACCCAGAAAACGATGGTCTCAGAACCTACGATTTGCTTTGAACGAGACACGAATCAGCACTGCAGATAAATGATAAGAAGCGAGCTTAATATGTACCTTGTCTTCCATACCTCAGTGAAAAATATGGCATTTCGCTTTACAATTGGGATGTTACAGGCTTACTATTTAGAGCGAGGGGTTGTTTACCAAAATTTACATATAATATCCTTAAATCCTTTAAAATCCCCTTTTATGAGGTTCAGAAGATTGTGATGAAAATTCTGAAGGCCTCTCTTCTAATTCTACACTATCATTTATATGTCAACACATAAATTTTGTTTTAATGTACAAATCGAATAATTATTTTACTCGTTTCATTTCCCTTTATCTTTTTATTTATTTATTATTTTGTTAATAATCGTAACATAAAATATAGTATATACAGAAAAACTTTAGCTCGCCCCTGAAAGAGTAGAACTCGTGCTCAGGGGCGGATTCCTGAATTGAAATTAATAATTATACAATACAATTTTTCTTATGTCTACTGTGCAATTATAGTATATAAATTTAAATTCACAATTTTTCAATTTTTATAAAATCCATACATAACTTTTTAAATTTAATACTAGAACTATTAGAATTGACAAGATTAGGATATTTAAATATAAATTTGTTATATATTCTTGGGCCTAAATTACTACTATGATTAAATACTGTAACAGTGTTGCATTTTGGTTCAAACAATCTTAAAGAATTCATACCATTTGTTTCATAACTATGAGAATACAATTCAAAATTATTTCGATTTTTATGTATGAATTTTATTAATACAATATAATAAATTTGCCTTACGTTAAGTACATTAAGGTCTAGAAACAAATTTTGAGATGGAAAATCAATAGGCTTATGAAGATATATTTTAATTATTTTCTTCTGTAATAAATAAAGTGGATTAAAATTGGATTTAAATGAGCTACCGCATCCTATAATTCCATACCTAATTACCGATTGAAATAAAGTTAAGTATATTGTACTTAATAAACTTATTGACAAGTAATTCCTCATTAAAACAAAATAATATACTATTTTACGTAATTTATTACAAAGGTAATTAATGTGTTGGTTCCATTTTAAATGATTATCGGAAATTATGCCTAAATACTTAACTTTAGAGGACTCTTTAATAATCGGACATTTACACTGTATAAGACAACAATCAGAATTATGTAATTTAATACTTAATATAGATGTAGGAGGTTTGTTACATTTTTTCAGACAATGAGAATGGAATAATTATGGTTTTGTTTTCGTTGATAGAAAGATAATTTATGTCAAACCATTTTTTTATTAATTTAAGTCCATTATTTGAATTATTATATGCATCATACCAGGTTTTTCCACCAAAAAGTAAAAGTGTGTCATCTGCATAAGAATAGTGAACACCATTGTATTGTTGTAAGTCAATTTTTGATAAGTCATTAATATATATATTAAAAATAGAATAGGGCCTAGAACTGTGCCTTGGGGAACACCTATATTAATAATTAAAGGTTCACTTGAATAATTGTCAATTTTCGTTATTTGAATTCTGTCGTTAAGATACGATTTTATTAAGTTTGTTTGTTATTATGTTTCTTAATTGCGGATCCCAGTGGTCAACCTCACTTAAGGACGGATGATTTTAAATAAATCTTAGTAGTATGTATGGCAATGTGTGACCAAGGCCTGCAACACAACAATTAAGTAAGAAATAATGCGTCGTCTGGGTCCAGGGATAATGATTGCATTGCGATATTTTTCTCGGCGTTAGCTTATAGTATATGTGGAACTGCTGTCGTGTAAGTTGTTTTTAAGTACATACACAAATACTACAAATACACATCTAAAACCACTACTATTACATTAATTTATATCATATACAGTCTACTTTACATTTCGTATCATTACATTCCATGTGGAAATTATCTCACCCATATTTACAAGAGCGCATGTTCATGTAGAGTGATAGGGTGTGTGAAATGTTTTCAAATTATGCATTTAAGAGGTATGGTTGTATGTTATGCTTTACTGACAGGTTAGCAACTTATTTAGGTGAGCGGAGAGATAAATAATGCTCATAATGACTAGGCGGGGACTCTATTGTGTGACGATGGCTGTGAGAGAGAAACAGGTGTCGAAGTAAGAATAGCTGCAAAATGACATACTATGTGGTCATTTATCTTTTATAATATATAGTACCATATACTACTTTATCAATGCCCATATTTAACACAGTTTTGTCGGACAGAGTGATGAATAATTCAGTGAAGGTTGTTCACTATAATATTATACTTATGCACTCAGCGATAAACAAATACTGCAGCTAACTATATTTAAGTACCTACTTGACAGATTGCTTTTAACCCATGGTTTGGTTTAGTTAAATCTTAGCTTCATTTTTATACAGGACCTACTGGTTTTAATACGCTGTTTCATTGCGATGTACTGTATATATCCCATTACTTTGAATAAATAGTACGTACACCTCTATTATTTTAAATTTTGAACTTGTGTTGAGTGCTTCACTTGTTTATTGTTGGTTTTACCATATTAATATGATATGATATATATTTCTTCCAACATATTCGCTCCTGCTGACCTTACACATTACTGTATTCGGCCAGCAGTCCCTTACACTATATACAGCTTAAAACAAGCCTTATAGTGACCTTGATACGTGCTCTTAAATATGCCTTTCCTGTCCCTTCACTTTCACTTATTCCTCCTTCTAATTTATCTGTAGTAATTTCACGAGAAGTCTGAGATCTCCCGATAAATCCACGAACGAAGAGAGTGGATTTATATGGGAAATCTCAGACGTCGAGTGACATTTATTACGACCATTTCGTGAATAAAATAGAAATATAAATAATATATCCCTAAAATTCATTCACAAATTGTTAATAATTATATATTTACGAATACTTAACCTATTGTGAAGTCGAAATAGATGAATATCGATTGCTGCAATAAAGAAATTGGATGTTATTCAGTATTGCGAAAAGCGAAATACAGGTTTAACAATGTTAATTACATGTACTGCACTTTTCTCTTATTATTATAACAGAAATACGTTTTCATTATCTGCTGAAAACATAATATTATTTAAGCATTTTATAATATAATTACAAATAACCTCATTAATACATTAATTAAATGAACAATTGTTGAAAACGCTGTTATCAAATCTGAATGAAGGAGTGTAATTTTTTTCAGATAGCCTACAATGGACATGGAATTAAAAGATGAAGATGTGGAAATAGAATTTCACACTTTATTTAGTACTTCGTCGTTACATTACACACTACTCCGAGAACTAAGAACTATGTAATATTGTGTGGAAACAGCTATATAGCAATGCTTATGTATTCACACTACAGCGAGACATATGTTGCTACACAGTGAAGTTATCTCTGTATAGATGATTAAAACATGTAATTTGTTACGTCATATGGAAGGCAGTTTGATCAAAGACCTTGTATATAATATACAAGGTCTTTGGGTTTGATATGCGCTGATGTTACATAAATTTGAACATTTGACTTTCTATTAATTGTTTAATTTCATTCACGTAATACAAGTTTTATAGGTTAAAATTAGGTTAGTTACCTGTGGGCGCGGGACCATGTGTCAGCTGTGCCTTATTTCGACCGTTACTCTGTGCTACAGGAAAGCATTTTTCATTGATCGACAAACGCATTCTCGCTGTACTGTGTAACGGGACTAAAGCTGCATCTACACAATTCAATTTTCCATGCATGCAATCTGGGAAGAATATTGAAATGTTCAAGTTTAAAACGCACGTTCAATTAAGATGCATGAAGATTTTGTGCCTACATGGTGCGCCGTTTTGAACATAGTCTTCACTGCGTAAATATATTAATTAATATTAGTAATCAATCTTGCATTCATTGCTTGAATGCGTGAAGTTAAAAGAACAGTTTAACCGTGTTTATGCATATTAATAGGTTATTGCTCATCAATTTACGGGAAAACAGTTGGCGACACCGACTAAACAAAAGAACGGCCATGCGATATATTGATAGCGTTAAATCCAGCCGCAAAAATTATCGCGCGATGTTTGACTGTGATTGGTTGGAATTCAAAATTTCATTACACTTCATTGGTCGAAAATGGAATGACGTCATATAAACGAAATAGTCACTCTAATTATCCTCCTTCACTGCTCTTATTCTCAGCTTCATTTAATAACTGTACATATTAAATTTCTCATTTAACTTCGCTCCCATCTTTCTGATAACTAACAAAATAATTCATTCTTGTAAATAATATAAATACGTTTAAACGTACTTAATATAGAAAATATAGAAGACCTAGGATGACCAGACGTCCTCTTTTGTCCGGACATGTCCTCCTTTTTAGACCTTTGTCCGGGGTCCGGGCGGATTTAAAAAAAAATCAAGAAATGTCCTCCTTTTCGTAACTTGTATGCCTGATATTTTGAAATTATCCAATTTGACACCTTTCTCAAGTAATTTTCCTGTAGGTGGCAGCAGTAACGACGGAATATACTCTTTCGCAACGATTATAACTCTCTTTGGTCCTATTTCTTATTGTCGTTGCTTTCATATATGTAGTTAACTGTAAAATCATTTTATATTATTAAGTTTTGTCATAAATAGAGCTATGCTGTTATAAAAATGTATATTGACATAAATTTAAGTATAATATAGGCGTAATCCTAAATCTAAATATAGGCTATATTATTTGTCCTCTTTTAATAATTGAATCGGTTATTTCGAAAACGTAACCTGTAACTACTTCAGTAGCATTTATTACATTAACCAAACTAAAAGTCCATTTCTTATCCATTTCTATAGATGAAATATGTGACTTACGTTATGATTTTTAACAATAATATGTTATAGGAATGAGTAAAGAGCACTCTTGTTAAAAAAAAGTAACATGCGCGAAAATATCACGTGTTACATTTTCGAAATAATCCATTCAATTATAGTTCCCTTGACTTTAATATGTAGGTAAATGTAAAATCATTATTATTTTTTCATAATTATTTTGTAATAAAATATATATTAATATACTTTTAAATAGTATGATATAAGTCTAAATCTATACTGTTATATTTTTTAATAAAATAGATAATGACTGAATTTAAACTGCATGTATAATAAGCCTAAATCTAAATACATATTTTCTGTCCTCTTTTTTCGAACAATGTCCTCCTTTTTGAAGCTTTGTGACCCTTTTTTTTACTGATGTGAATCTGGTCACCCTAAAAGACCTAACCCTTGATGACTATTTTTGAAAAAACATAACCTAGCCTATTATTAAATTGCACTGTATAAACACTTCTAACATATCACATTATCGCTTGTACCCTAGAACAGTAGTCACAGTGAAGAGTTCTTTGCTCTTTGAGACGCACCCAGGACAGCAGTCTTGTGTAGGTGTAATGAAACCCATATTTAACCCTCGTATACATACGAAGGATATAATGATGTCTGTTAAACGGTAAACAGTAGAAAAGGTTAAATGATCTCGTTGTCAGTTGATTGGCACTGGAAACTAAACAGCAAACGAATCAACAATGACGAGTGTGATTCCAGTGTTCTGGAGTATGGCTTTAATTAGTGTATTATATATCTCTACTGTGTATCTGTTCATCGCATGCAACTTCTCAATTACTTATACTCTGTTATTTTGTTACGTGGAGAGAGTATTTTATTCTGAGTAACTGTGAAATAAATGGAGGTGTGACTTTTCCAGCGAAAGCCGCGCCCCTGCCCATGAGGCCAATCCCGCACGTTGAAAGTTACTGATGTCATAATTGATCATGAGGAGTGAACTTATGATCATATTACATTAGCTAAATAAATGAGGGGTTCGGGAGTAAAACATGGTAAGTGACGTTTTAGTGTTTTGAAGTTACTATACCTGCAACAGTTTGTATAGTTAGCAGGAAAGTAAAATCTGTATACGTCTGCCATCTATTGAGATATTGGAAGACTATCTATTACATTAGACACAGAATGAATGATACCATAGTATACGCTACATATCTCATTTTTTTTACAGAAATGTCAGTTACCATGTTTTACGCCCGACCTCTCAGATAATGTTATGCTTATGCTCATTGAGAGTAGATCTTCTCAAAACTATCTGCAAAATATTCAGTAAAAGAATTTGTTTCATAAGATACATTATTCCATCCTCATCTACTTCAAGAATTGCGCTATTTTTCCGTGCTTACCTAATTCACTTTTTCGAGAACTTTTAACCAACACTGGACATTTACAAGTAGCAGGGTCCGTAGCCATGTAGAGGAAAAATGGAACCTACAAAAATATTCTTCAATATATGGAAGTACTACAGTCAAGAAGGTGTGGCCAAGTAATGCGAAAAGAAAACAGAAAATTAAATTTTGTTATTCCTCTGACACATATATCGTCAAGTGAGATACACTGCCTAATAATAATAGATGTACATATCAGAGGTCTGCATCGGACGTTTTCGCTCGAGCGCCAAGTAGTTCATAGCATAATCCGATAGGTAGCGCACATGCATGATGGGTTTAATTGTCACGAGCGATAAATCCTCGAACGGTATAAGCCGAGCATCAGACATTCGTTCTTGTTACTGATGAACTGTGTAGTAAGATCATAGATGTTTATCATTTCAAAACTTTGCAGTGTTTAACTAACCTCTCCATAGTACAATTACAAAACTTGCTTTAAAATGTAATATAAATGTTGTAGGTAAATGTTTTTTTTTTTTTCCCCCCACAGAGGACTGATTTTGTTTTTGCCACATCTGACAGATGTTATTGGATGTGGCTAAATGTAATTATTATAAACGGGAAACACAATCACGATAATGCAAGAACTGTATCAACTTTTCTAGTAATAATAATAATAATAATAATAATAATAATAATAATAATAATAATAATAATAATAATAATCTCTAATAATTAGTATATCAATCTTTGCGTCTGTAACAGTTGTGCAGCATGATTATTCGTTTTATTATATTTTCTGTGACGTTATCTCTGTACTAATATTGTTATTAATCTACTGCTATGTCAATAATATTTTGTAAAACGTTTCTACATTGTCGCAGTATATAGACGGAACACTATGTATGTATGGACCTATCATATTATATACGTGGTAAATCAAATATTGAATAATTATTAATTAGCAATAATAACTGTATATCGAAGTTTTTCATACTATTTTATTTATAACTTCATGTTCCTGTTTTGGTACGTTCCATTGACTCTTCCATTAAACGTTTGTCATAAACTCAGAAAATAGAACCTTATTTTTACCGTGTGAGCAAAACATATGTGTATCTTACCTGTCGCCTTCCGTGTCGCCATGGACATGTCGGTGAGATGACCTTGTACTGTGCTTCTATTTATTACGCGCGTACCACAACCGATCGTAAGTCACTCGAGGGTGCGACACTCGACCGAGTTCAAGCGAGCGATTTAACTCTAATGCAGCACTCTGGTACATATCAACCAGAACCTCAATCAGAGTTATATTATTTTATATTATATTATATTATATTATATTATATTATATTATATTATATTATATTATATTTTATTATTGTTGTTTAGTCACTATCAGAAGATAGGTTTGAATTTAATAAGTGACACCAATAAGGCATCACTCATGAGTCAACTAAACCAGGAAATAATGGAGTATGCTAGCCAGTTCTCCCTCAATTGTATACATCGCTAACTAGTAACGTATTACACTAGTCAGACTTCAGATGCATACAAACAATTCTGCAGTGCTCGGGAAAAGTGACATAAGTCAGTTTCCACAAACCTTTCTTGATAATTTATTGACAACTTGCGGAACATTTGCTCGCTTGGAGAAAAAAAATACATAAGTATTTCTCCCATTACAATAATTCATACAGAAAAAAATCAAATCGACATAAACCAGTGTAAGTTGTCAATAAATTATCAAAAAATGTTTGTGGAAACTGACTTATGTCACTTTTCCCAAGGACTGCAGAATTAGTGTTCTTCCTCTGACACATATCGTGAAGTGAGATGAACTCTCTGATAATAGATATACATACCAGGCAGAACCTCTATCAGAGGTGTATTATATTATATTATATTATGTTATAATTACATTAAAGTAACTAAACATATCCAGAATTTCGACAAATGGAACGAAGTTGTGGAGTTGACCTGGTCGGTACTATGGCTTTAAAACTGACATTAGGATAAACTTCATTTTTAACGCTTTTCAGTCTGTCATAAATGCGAGCTTGTGCATTGGCAAAAATCCGCACGTCCATCTGTCTGTCAACACGCGTGTGCGCGTGGATGACTTATGACTGGAGCATAAAATGCACATTCAATGAAAAGTTCAAAGTGTTGTTACACGATTTGCAGATATTAGAGTGATCAAAAACGGATCAGTGGACGATGATAACAGCAGAAAATGGCGATAGAATATGACACTATTCTGTTACCTTTTGTGTGTGCAAAGAGGAGTATTAACATGGTTTCATTTCGAGGTTCAACAATTTTTAGTACGAGAGCTCAGTGGAAAATTCCAAACAATGATTTGATGAATTTCAGAAATGCTGATTTCGCTCTAAAATAATGTAATAGTTGTTTATATTCAAGCAAGAGACACTAGATTATTTAATTATTATGCAATCTATGAAACGAAAGGTACAAAAGGAGTATTCAATGTATGCAATTTATTTAGAAAAATGAAAGAGCTTTTGTATGGCTAAACTAATATTCTATGTGACTCAAACTGCATAAACGGCATTGATAGAAAATTATAAAGTACATACTGGACATCAATGCAGTTCAATATATGATACAATGATTTTTAAGTTATGTCATTCTTTTTCATTCTGAACCGGCTGAAAATCGAGAGGAACTGGGTTCGAATTTTGAATAACTTATAGGGATCTCTCTCTTTCTCTTGTTTAGCATCTAAGATTGCCTGTATCTTGTCTTTTTCAGTCTAGATTTTAGTGTTTGTCTTCTTTATTCTCAGCAAATATTCTTTTATTTTTATCGTTAAGGATGGCTTGTGGTAATGGTAGAATGGATCGCGGAAAATGCCTCACTTTTTCTTTGATTAGAAATTTAAGATACTGTTCATATAGTTTTGAATATCATATTGAAATATCAAAGTCTGGAAGATATGTTGAAACTATATTTTTGGTACAAAACAGAAAATATTACCTTGTTTATAGATAGAGGTTTTCTTCTTACCTGCACTGTAGACATCTTTCCCCAATAGTTGAGTAAGATGGCAAATGCAATTAATACATTTACTGATATATGTATTTTACCTGAACTTGGTTCGATACATGTATATAACTAAAATGACTTAATCTAAAGCTCATGGACACTTTCTCAATCGTTTATCACTACTTAGCAACACAGTCATTCCACATATTTTATTGCCGTGTGCAAGACTAGTGAAATTATTTCTTGCATACAATGAATTTAATCCAGTTTAAGGGTACGGTAAGGAATTCCGTATGCTTGCGATGCTCTAAAACAGTTCATACTCCCTGTTCTAACATGTTCCATCGCAAGTTGAAGACTGTCCTCAATCCACTGCCCTCTATCAAATGAACTTACGTAATGTTTACGCATTTCCTGCAATAAAACAAAAAATAAAACTCTTGCAATAAGTTGCCATCTTACCCCGAAAGAAAGTAAGCATCTTCTCCAAGTATGGAGGTAAGATGCCTAGTGTTGTGACGAAATCTAAGATGGCGGAACAAAGTCGTTCGTTGTTAACAAAACAAACTTTAGAACCTTTACTACAATATCCATTACAAAGGTTTGACTGTTATTACGAATTCAAGGATGTATTAAAATTTTAACATACCTTTGCAATTATTTTATAGCAGAAAAATGAGCTGTTTTCTTGCTTTTCTTCTTCTCACAACAAGAACACGTGGAGAAATGAGTTAGCTTCCACTCTGCAGACATTCAACTGTCTCAGTGATCATGAAGATATGCGCGTGGCGTTCTCTCTTGGAAGAATGTGAAATTACGAAGAAATAAGCATCTTCCCCCGATAGTCATCTCCCCTCGATTCACTCTAATTAAAGAAAAAATTTAGAGGTCACAAAAATTGAATTCTTCTTAATGATTTTTCAAGTGTGGTATTAATATAAATGGTTAGCAAAAGACTTTAGGACTAATCACTAAGTTTCCACCGTATTCATAATAACCTACAGTATATTCCACTCTTCATGAATAGCACGTCCATAACTTTTTGTGTTAAACAAATAGTTGCAATACGCCAAACATTGATTATCTTAGTAGACAAACATAAAATGAAGGAAAAAATTATTGATGTTGCTCTTACTTCCACTGCAGACTTGAAAACAAAAACAATGACAAATTATTACACCCTGTGAACTATGAAGTGCATTTATACGACCTAACAATAAACTTCACGAGGTAGACAACAAACCAGATACATTGATTTCAATAATTCCATCTATTGAAGGAATAATAGGGTGCGGGAGAGGGATATGACGGTTTTGCAGCCCTGTTGTGGGACACTCAGGACGAATTGAAAGGAAACACATAGACTGGAAGTAATCTAGTACAATGCAATTTATTAATGTCTGATTACTTTTTAAAAACTACATTTCGTAAGTAGCCCCCGCGGCAACGAATACATTCCTACATCTGCTATGACAGTTCTACATAACTCGTCTCCCCTCCCCCTGAAAAACAGGTTCGATGGCACTAATTTATGTTTTATTTCAGCTGGATGATGGTACAAGGCTTGTTGCGATACACCCTATTTCGAGATAACCCCATAGGAAGTAATCAGCGCACACTATACCTTATTTTATTTCATGGAGTGCAGTTTCATAGCAAAGACTTTGCCGACAGACCTTCTACTGCCTACTACTAATTGGTTGTCATAAATAAATGTCTTCCTTACTGTGACGGAAATCTTGTCTTCTCCTGTTAGTAACCAATCACAACCTTCGTTCAGAAGAATTGACAGGCTCCCGTCAAATCCACGTGGAGGCAGAGTTGTCGCATCTTTTCCGAATTCCAAGAATCTCGTCAGCTTCACTGCATAATTTCGAAGGTCGCCAGGATTGTGGCAAATGTGCAATGTTGGGACGAGGGGACAAGATGGAATTGTCAGAGTTGTTTGTGTAGGGAGTCATAAATCTGTAAGTGGGTGTTCAAAGGAGCCACCGAACTGCACTCCTTGAAATAAAATAAGGTATACTCATGGTTCAATGAACTGTCTACGAAACACGTTTACAGGACGAATAATTTCACGATTTGGAGACATTGCCTGGCCGCCAAGATCTCCTGACCTGACTGCACCTGATTGCTTCCTACATCAAAAGTAGGGTGTATCGTAACAAGTCCCGCACCATCATCCAGCTGAAACAAAACATAAGGAACGAAATTAGTGCCATCGAACCTGTTTTGTTGGGGCGAGTATATGTGCTTTCTTTTAATTCGTCCTGAGTGTCCCATTACAGGGCTGTAAAAACCGTCATATCCCACTGCCGCATCCTATATAATTGTGTGGAGAGATATTTGGGTTTCTGTACCGTATAATATATACAGATATATCCAGTATTTTGGGAACGAGAAAAGAGGAAGCAATCTCGTACCGCGATTAACATCTGTAGAATTTCAAATCATACTTAAGTAAAGATCTGGATAGCGGTATTAAAGGACGTAGTGCAAGAAAAAATGAAGCATAGAGAAAGATGTTACAAGACCGTAGTGAAGAGAACAGAGTGGACTGTAAGAACAAAAATGCGCTCTTGCAATTAGAGAGATTCTACAGGCATATGGGGATAGCTGAGACATATAAATTCCCAGTTGGAAGGAGATGCTAATGGACGACAAGAGTATGCATATAAAATCTTAAACAATTTTAATGAGAATAAAACGGATGTTATCCAACTGAACATTATAAAAGAAGAAACGTGGATTAAGCTGAAAAATATCTCTGATATACAAGATAATATATAGGCCTACAAAACAGAATTAATAAATGAGGGACATAAAGTCATATATTGTCACGATAATTTCTTTTGTTTACTCCTTTGTAAAATAATACATTAGGATGATCTTGTATCTACCAACGTACCTACTACTGTGGCCTTTCGTCAATGGAACTCAGCGTGTTTGATCGTAAGTGAAAGCAGATGTGACCCGAAATAATAGAAAATGTAAGTAAAAAGTAAACGAATTATTTCTTAAAGACGCCATTTAATTTCAATGCCACACTACAGCTGGATTAAGACACAGTAGGAATTATGGACCAAGACTATACAATTCAGTATTGAAAAATAATCCAGACCTAAGCAATTCACACATTCTTAAGTTTAAAAATAAAGTGAAAATGTTTGTATGATATTTGATAAATTTTATTATTTTTTTAAGTGTTACTAGCATTATTTGGTACTAATTTTTATTTTATTTATCTGATGCATGTAACCTATAAGATGAAACATTGTAACAAATATAAATAAAACATTTTCTTAATAACAGTGTATATCTCCAATAAATGATTTTCTTAGCATCGCCACAGATACACTTGATTGTACTTGTCACTATCTCTTGTCACTAGAGAGTTCTTGAAATTTATATTTTCCCCGCCATTCATAAAATATTTTGATATGATACCTCTTGCACAAAAGTGGAGATCTATAACTGAAACTTGATTAATATATTTCAGTATTATTTGTATTTATCCTGGTAATAATGAACAGTTTGACTCGTAGACATTTTGTTTTTGCAGCATTAACTTCCCATGATTGTACGAGAAGATTCGAAGAGAACGGCAGTTACGTAGACTTTCGGCTCCCCCTACTACCATTAATGCATAACACAATGTCAATACGGCGGTTGCTGTCGCCTGCGATACAAAGAATTTTTCTGTTGATTTTCGAGTTCGTCATTTTTTTCCGATTATTACATGCTTATTTAAGTTGTGTTAACTCTCGCTAGTGGTTTTATATTTAATTTTATCCGTCTTAGTATTTATTTTGTTATTGTAAATATTTTTGTTTTATCACTACTATTATTATTATTATTATTATTATTAATGAATTATTTTGTATTACTATCTTTGTATCATCTCCGTCACGATTATTCTATTATTATTATTATTATTATTATTATTATTATTATTATTATTATTATTATTATTATTATTATTACTATTATTACTATTATTTCTATCATCAGCATTATTATTTGATCCCTGTAAAATTTATGTAGACTACTGGACTGTACCCGAGCACGAGCATATGCTCATTTCGGGTATCTATTCATATGTATTCATTTCAAATTGTAAATAAATTAATTAAGGCTTAATTGCGTGAGGACAATGTACGATGACACATATAGTTCCAAAAAACCTGCCTTGTCCAGTTTTTTAACTTTTCAGATATAAGAGGACAACTGTTTCACCATATTTTATGTTGAAACTTAATAAAAAATTGTGCTGTTTTGAAAGATATAATATTAAAAACAAACACGCCGAAGTGAAAGTGAGGGTAATGCCAATAATATAGACACGAGATAGAAATTAAATATGGATAAGGCAACTTTTGAAATGGGACTATTGGGTAACGCGGAAGTAGGATTACAACTAAACCCACAGAAAACAAAAACCATGACTAACAACTCCAAAATACCGATCACAATAGGAAGCAGACAACTAGACTACGTGACTGAATACATCTACCTCGGCCAACTAATGTCCTTTCACAACAGACGACAGAACGAGATTCAGAGAAAAATCGGAAATGCATGGAAGAGATTTTGGAGCTTCAGTTCTATTCTTACAGACAAGACTTACAATTTAAAATTAAGAAGCTGAGTCACCAACAGCTGTATCCTTCCAGTTCTCCTATACGGAGCACAGACTTGGTCTGTAACGGAAAGAGAGCGGGACATGCTGAGAAAGTGCCAACGGAAAATGGAGAGGAAGATGCTGAACATCACACTCAGACACAGACTACGCAACGAAGACATAAGGAGACCAACACATCTCAAAGACGCAGCAGAAACGGCCGACAAGTTGAAGAAATGGGCAGGACACGTGATAAGACTCAACACGAAACGGTGGACACACATCCTTACAACATGGGACTCAAGGATTGGCAAACGCAGTGCTGGAATACAGAAGACAAGGGGGCGGACGAACTCACGTCAACATTCGGCCATCTATAGTCAAGAACAAGAAGAAGAAATGAACAGGAAATTTGTCTGAAAAGGTCATTATTTTACAGTACATGACATTTCCGACTTTAATAAGCCAAACTGGCAATATTATCTCTGACCGAATTTCATTGGGAAGTTTCCGTTTTCTATGTAGTATAAAAGACTCTCTCAACCCTCAGCCACTCTTTAATTTACAATAATGACAACACATTTTATTTAAGGGTACTTTATTAGAAACATTTAATTCACATTCTCAGATTACCATCTTCGTATTCACATCCACTTTCACACAACTCATTGCCATCACCGGAAGAAACAGTAGTTTCGTTATTCACACTGATAAGACCATGATAAAATAATAAATCTAGTACATGTTTCCAGAAATCTTCAAAATATTTTTTCAGACAATTTTCAACATCAGTTAATTTTGCTTTTGTAGTATGGTTTTTATATTCTGAAGCCACTGTAGGGTTGATTTATTTCCCTTAATTGCCCTTTTCTTATAAAGCTCCTGCAACCACTTTAATCACTATAAAAAAATTGTTTCCCACTATAATTACATTATAGAATTAAATCCCTCTTCCTTTAAATGGAATAAATAACCGTAATATATAGGCTATGTAGCATAGTAATCCATGGATAAGGTATGCTTTGGAATAAATAAGACAGAATACCTACTCAGTTTATAAGGATAAGCCAGATTTTGAAATGGGCCTGGAGTAGGCAAGTTTTCAAACAGTCCCATTGAGGATAAAGCAGGTTGTGGGATAAAATGAATTTTTTCATCGCAGTTTTAAATGGCAGCAGATTTTTGTAGAAACGGCATTCAGATAGCTAGATTTTATAATACGGAATGCTGGCATTGTTAACTCATTTTCTGATTTTTGAGGAGAAGACAGTTTTTAAAACTATAGAATTCATATGTTTGATATGGAGAAATCTTGATTTTGGGATAGTCACGACAGAGTTGATAATATCGAATCTGTAGTTATATGTAATGTGTGCTGGTGATTCCTCATCGTCGCTGCTATCAGAATGGCGTGTAAGGACGGCGTTCATCAGTTTTTTTTTAAGATGGAGGTCTTTGAGTGCATGTCTCAATGATTGACGCTGAATAAATAAGCTGTTCTCATACATTATAATTACATCCATTATCATACATTTCCATATACTTATCAAACATTCAGATAACTGCATCTGACAGTTCGGTAGAACAGTATGAAAATTACTTCGTCAGAATGTAAACTGCTCTCCTGCATGGAGAGCGATCGTGTTTGTATTTTGTCCATAATCTCGCTAAATTATGAATAATATCGTTCTCATTTTGTACAAATAAGTTTGAATGTATTAATTTTGCATCTATGTTTAGAATTTTGTTCTGGCTGTTTTTGAAATTCTGTGTAGGCCTACTTCAATCCTTTTCACTCTCTAAAATTTATCTTTTCTTCCGCAGTGTTAAATAATTATAATTATCTAAAAACTAATTTTTATTGATTGTCTTGATCATATATTCACTTTAATACAAATTTTAAAAATGTAAAATTAAAAAATAAACAAATTGTATTAGTACTCATAGACTAGAAAAAGCATACGATAACATTCCCAGGAAAATGCTGTGGAAGACATTGTAAATAGCAGGAATAAGCAAACCTTTCAATTGTAACAAAAACACATGTGAAGTAAAAATAGGATCGAGACTATCACAGTCATTTTACACAAGCAAAGGACTTCTACAAGTATATTGCTTATCACCTATATTATTAAAAATTTTCATAGATGTAAGTTTAAGAAACTGGAATAGGAAATGTGGAAGAATGGGAATTCAAATATCCAAATTGTAAAGTATACTCGTATGCCTACACCCACACGGACGAAGAACCCAGGACAGACCGATGAAAAGTCTTCTCGACAGCTACTGAGACAGGAATAAGGCCACTGTACCTAAACAGTGGATGCACTATGATGATTTTGCGAATATCCTCGAAACTATTCTGAATTTGTCCATGGGACAAGGTTTTATATTATTCTTATGTACAGTTTCTACCAGACGTTCAAGGACACTCTCATCCTTACACTTATGTGAAACCCTCTGATGTTTATACAGCAATCAAATGCCTATGAAAAATGAATTTTTATCCGCAAACCCATTTTCTCTATCTTCAAAACTGTAGATTGTATAACAATTTCTCTGTTATGAAAACTTATTAAAAATTACCGGTACATTTTTATTGGAAAAATATTAATTATTCCAGAATGGGTTTCCTTAGATCAGTGAATATAGGGATAGAGTAAGCAAGTCTCAAAGGTTCGTATGTAATTATTACTTTTTGTTTAAAAAATTTGTGGCAGATAGTTCACGCATTATAATCACATTTTCCTCCTTTTTCCTATAGGAAAATTTGTCATTTTCTAAAATTCCTCTTGTGTTTGAAATTCGCGAGAAATTTACCCGGAACCGTCACTGACACGTCATAACATTGGGAGTTAGTAACACTGGTCAACCAGCTTATTCCCTCCATTTCTAGTAATCAACTGTAGAGTTTGCTCCAATTGTGGGAAGGTTAGATTTCTTCCTTGAAAAACTGAAAATGGGCCGAAATTCAGTTAGTGTGGACGTGAAGTGGCAGATTATTGGGATGTGGAAGAATGACGAGAGATAATAATCTAACTCTATCCCAAAATTAATTAATCTAAGTACACCCATTCTGGAGCAATTAATTTTTTTCTATACAAAATGTGATTTTTCAGTAAGTTTCCATAATAGAAAAGTTGTTATATAATCCCAGTTTGAAATCTAGAGAGATTGAGTTTACAGTAAAAAAATCTTATTTTTCATAGACATTTGCTCCCTGTATAAACATAAAAAAATTTCACATAAGTAGAAGAACAGGAGCGAAACATCTCTTCTGAAGGGATGTCCTTAAACTTTTGGTAGAAGCTGTATGTTCTTGATTCTTATATATAATGACTTACTAGTCCCATCTATGTAGGTACACACGACTACAGTCACTTTAGATGTTGTCAATTTACAGGGACATCATTTTATTTTTACTTCAATTTTTATTGTACCTGAGTTTTATAATGTACTTCACTACCACACGTTTTACGAATGAACTTCCAACCGTCCTCCACACAGAACCAAGACCGCATATGCAGTCAAAGTCACCTTGCGGTCATATAAACAGTACTGAGTTAGTGAATATAGTACGTTCCAGAAATATGGTCTCGTTTCCAGTGCAGAAAGAGCATTCAATATTGAATCATATTTTCGCACAGGTACTGTGCGTGTGTTTGCTTGCATCGCATCCCAGTTTCCCCCACCTGCTTCTGTTCGCCGCTCTGTAAAAGCTAGTGGGTCTGCTGTCTTAGCTCTTTTCTCAAAACATTATCTGTTAGAAATTGGACGTCTACGTAATACCATACAACTGTTCAAAATAACTTATATAAAAGGGTCTCGTTAAGTAATTAACTGTCACGTGATTTCCCCCCGTTCTACGACCCTGCGACATAATCACTTGGACGGACAGTAGATAGCAGGTCTGAATAATATTTTTCGTTTCGGATCGGGCAGAAGTGAAGATTAAATTTACAATACGTAAGGTACTCTATTATAGAGTAGGTACAGTATTATTTCGACACGAATTACTAGTATGAAAGACGAAACTCGTAGTTGGAATTAGGTACAATGGTCTATAGTGCGATAATATGCACAAAAGAACTGAAGCATGTATCGAAATGAACGGCCACCATTCTCAAAAATATGTTTATGCTCGACCATGCCGAAATGTAGTAATTATACACCTGGTAGCAGTCCTTTAATGCATGTCATTAAAGTACACCTACTCATTAAAGTACAGGTCTTCAGCCAATGACAAGTCAGCTTTGTACAGTTATATCGATTATTCTCGGATATGCAATCGACAGACAATTAGCGAAAAGTCACGGAGGCTGGAAATCCAATACTGTCGCAGAAGATTATGTTCTGTTACTATAGTAATTAGCGTTAATTGTAAATAATATTCAAATAAATTCAATTTGTCATCTCTTCTTTCAATTCTAAATCAATTTCCAGGTCATATCAGAGTAATGTTCATTCTTATTCTGTGCCAAGGTCAATGACATTCGGCCTCGGAAAAAATCAATACTTTCGCGTCTGCGCACATCTCACAATTCAGGTCAGTTCGCACATAACCATAAAAAGACCTAATTTTCAATACTTTCAAGTTAGAAATATGGTCGAGCATAAAAAGTCTTATGAAACTTGCCTATAATGGTAATTAAGACGCTCGTATGAAAATTATGAAACTCGCTTGCCCTCGTTTCATAAATAAACATACTTGCGTCTTAGTTACTGCCATTATAGGCTCGTTGCATAATGTACTATTAAATATCCATATTATGATTATTTTTCCATTTAAATTCATTTTCTATATCGTACGCTAATGTGCTGTAGACAGTATAATATACGCTGCATAATGAATACGTCCGAATGGATGGCTCAGTTCGTGAGTAAAAAGATTTACTGTTAATACTGTACTGTCTTTTGATTAAACAAAAACCTAATGAGAATTATCAAACTCAAAATAGTGATATTTCCTAGTTTATGTAAATAAGTGAGCTACTTTTCTTCCCTCCTATACATAGTAAAGTGATTTGTTTGTATTTTACGCCAGTGTCATCGAATTCCAGTCGTGGATGGGAGTAGCAAACAGTGTTTCCGATTCTCAACCGTAATTCCAAGGGTATAGCCAGGTTAATATTAGAAATTTTAGTAAAAATAAAATGATGACTCGGTATTTCCTGGAATCCGTAGGTTCAACTTTGGATGGGTAGTGTCTTGCCTGTTTTTAAAACAGTTGTAATACTGTATTTTTAGAGTTTTTAAACATGTATGTTGTATTCTTGTTATTTTTCATGTTTCTTAAGAACTCTACGATTACTCAATCAAACTGAATGAAATTTCTGGTCACCTGTCTGTTATAAATGAACAAAACTAGTAAACATATAGACCTACACTTCTTCCATGTATGAATTTCATATTGTCATCACAGTTATGATAGGGGCTAGCCCAGGTGTTTTCAATTTACTGCTTAGATGCGTGTCTTCGTGAGAGACCCGTCGAAGCGTTTCCTATTCACCAATGTGACAAGTGTACTATAGATATGACCAAGATGGAGACATATCGATATAATGAACGGCCTGACGTGCTAGGAGGTTGTCACGTCTCATCTTGACAAGTGCACGTGACATTGTCACGTTGCATACGATCGTTACAAAACGTGCTGCTAACTCAAGACAGAGCCGACCTTACGGGGTTCCCTTCGTTACGAAACAACATAAAAATATATCTGTGGTATTAATATGAAGTGCTTGAGAAAAGTGACATAAGTCAGTTTTCACAAACTTTTTTTGATAATTTATTGACAACTACGGAACATCTGCTCGATTGGAAAAAAATACATAAGTATTTCTCCCATTACTATAATCCATACAGAAAAAAATCAAATCGACATAAACCAGTGTAAGTCGTTAATAAATTATCAAAAATGGTTTGTGGAAACTGACTTATGTCACTTTTCCCAAGCACTGCAGAATTATATTGGAGCTAAAGTATGTAATATAGTTAACTTTTATTTGGTTGTGAACTATTGACGACAGCGAGATGACCTTTTTTTTTTTTTTTTTTTTTAGATGAGTCCGAAAATGAACTTGGAAAAAAAAATCCAAAGCAGGATTTTAACCCATATACAAGCGAACCTACGGATCACCAGCAAATGTAATAGAGACCGAGCTTATCTTAGTTTCAGTGTATCATTTTAGATTATTCTAATTGATTTGGCATATAATAATAATAATAATAATAATAATACTTACAAATGGCTTTTAAGGAACCCGAAGGTTCATTGCCGCCCTCACATAAGCCCGCCATCGGTCCCTATCCTGTGCAAGATTAAGCCAGTCTCTATCATCATACACCACCTCCCTCAAATCCATTTTAATATTATCCTCCCATCTACGTCTCGGCCTCTCTAAAGGTCTTTTTCCCTCCGGTCTCCCAACTAACACTCTATATGCATTTCTGGATTCGCCCATACGTGCTACATGCCCTGCCCATCTCAAACGTCTGGATTTCAAGTTCCTAATTATGTCAGGTGAAGAATACAATGCGTGCAGTTCTGTGTTGTGTAACTTTCTCCATTCTCCTGTAACTTCATCCCGCTTAGCCCCAAATATTTTCCTAAGCACCTTATTCTCAAACACCCTTAACCTATGTTCCTCTCTCAGAGTGAGAGTCCAAGTTTCACAGCCATATAGAAGAACCGCTAATATAACTGTTTTATAAATTCTAACTTTCAGATTTTTGGACAGCAGACTGGATGATAAGAGCTTCTCAACCGACGCATTTCCCATATTTATTCTGCGTTTAATTTCCTCCCGAGTGTCATTTATATTTGTTACTGTTGCTCCAAGATATTTGAATTTTTCCACCTCTTCGAAGGATAAATCTCCAATTTTTATATTTCCATTTCGTACAATATTCCCGTCACGAGACATAATCATATACTTTGTCTTTTCGGGATTTACTTCCAAACCGATCGCTTTACTTGCTTCAAGTAAAATTTCCGTGTTTTCCCTAACCGTTTGTGTATTTTCTCCTAACATATTCACGTCATCTGCATAGACAAGAAGCTGATGTAGCCCGTTCAATTCCAAACCCTGCCTGTTATCCTGAACTTTCCTAATGGCATATTCTAAAGCGAAGTTAAAAAGTAAAGGTGATAGTGCATCTTCCTGCTTTAGCCCGCAGTGAATTGGAAAAGGATCAGATAGAAACTGACCTATACGGACTCTGCTGTATGTTTCACTGAGACACATTTTAATTAATCGAACTAGTTTCTTGGGAATACCAAATTCAATAAGAATATCATATAATACTTCCCTCTTAACCGAGTCATATGCCTTTTTGAAATCTATGAATAACTGATGTACTGCACCCTTATACTCCCATTTTTTCTCCATTATCTGCCGAATACAAAAATCTGATCAATAGTCGATCTATTACGCCGAAAACCGCACTGATGATCCCCAATAATTTCAAATAATATTAATAATAATAATAATAATAATAATAATAATAATAATAATAATAATCCTTAGCGCTACTACCCGTGAAGGACCTAGACTGACAAGCCAGCTGCTGGTCTCACGCCCACATGCCGAAGCAGAGGTGGACGATCATCCAACTAGAATGAAGGTATCGTGTGGTTAGCATGATGATCCCCCCCCCCAGCTTTCGCAACCGGATTTTGCTACCTATCGCAGCTCCCCAAGTATATCACGATGCTGGGTGGGCACCGGTCCCATACACTGCCCGAATATTCATGAGAAAATTTCTTGCCCCATGAGGACACGAACCAGCGCGCATTCCGTAACGCGAGTGCTAGGCAGGATGCCTTAGACCAGTGGTCGTCAGCACTCGCTGAAATGTGCAATGGGTACGCGGTGCTGTCCCGTGTGCACTGTCGTGCAACAGGGAGAGATAGAGAGTAAACCCGCTAGCAGCTACGGAGTGCACTCTAGTGCAGTGAGTTTTCCGCGGGTAAGAGAGACCTGCCCCAGCGTGCTCTGTGCTGACGACCCCTGCCTTAGGCCATTACGCCACGGAACGGGACATATAAAAATAATACCTTCCATTAATTCACTAAATGGACATTTTAAGACTTAGAAATATAGGAGAAAATTAGAAAAGATGGCCGTGTAGCTCAGTTGCTAGATCAGCTGACTAGGGACTGGAAAGTCTGGAGTTGGATCCCGAGTGATGACGAAATTTTCTCCTTGCCAAATTTTCAGAACGTGTCTCAGGTTCATTCGCCTCCTATTAAATTGACCACCGATTCTTCGGGGTTAAAGGCGTTCGGAGCGTGATGCTGACCACATCACCTCATTCTGATGCCAAGTTCAAGGAAGCCTAGGGCTCTATCTCCGTGCCCCCAACTATCTCCTTGGCATGTGAAGGTCAAAGAAGCCACATCTGCACTATAACAAAGATGACTAACAAAATAAAACAAAAAATAAACTAAGTATTCATTAAACATAAATACTATTTGTGGGAAAACATAAATATTATTATAAGATTTCAACATTAAACACCGAAACCACTTCAGATTCACACTCATCAAAAATCAAAAGGAGTACCGTCATTTCCCATAACTACAGTATGATCCTGGAACACAACTATGGTCCATGATATAATCATTCAAAGAACATTGTAGAAGTAACATAGTTTGTAGATAGCTGCAGAGACTTGACTTCAAACTACAGTACAGCAAAAATATAGATAAACGAGGGACTATGTTACGGAGTACAAAATTTGAATGGTTGTATCGTGGATCATAGTTGTGTTCCAGGAGCATAGTTATGGGAAATGACGGTACGATTAATTTCCGCCAAGAAGTAAATCAAATTATTCTCAAAGGAAAAGTATATATATATTCATATATAAATCTGAAAATCATGATAGTCCATTAAATTATAACGCCCAACAGAACATACAAAAGATAACAAAGTTAATACTAATCTAAACTCATACGAACATATATAATAAAACGCTGGGAAATATATATCATCAATTGAAATTAATTTAATATTTTAATATTACGAAATGCACACATGAGCTTAACTGAATAACATACATTAAGGGTATAACTTAAAATCTCCCTCCGACTTGGAAACACTTTGATCGTATGAAACTTCTGATTTAGTTGGGGTGGGAAGAGAAATGAGATGATACAAAAAGAAGGTCAGATTTTTTATGAGTTGGATTCCAAGTAACATTTCTGCTCTTGATAAAAATATTATTGGTACGTTGGAGCCAAAAATGATAGCAGAAGGAGGTACGCTAATATTACCTTTGATGTGCATTGGACCGAAGTATTATGAGAAGCTGGAGGCCTTTCCCTTACTAGTAGAGTCCAAGGATATGGGAAAACGAGGAAGATGATGTGAAGGGAGTTTAAAAATAGAAGAAAACATAACAGAATGTGGGGAAGGGTATTCTACCCCTATGCCTAGAGGGTGTTTGCGCCTTCTGTGCCTGTTGTTGCTTGTGCTACCGTTTGCAATCCGATCAGGGATCAGCGATGCGAGAAAAGTTGGTATTTCGTCACCGGCATCGTCCTCTGAAAGGAAAGAAAGATATAGCTAACTAAAGATAAAAGTGGGAAAAGAAGGAAGAGAAAGTCAATAGCTTCCCCAATGTTATATACGGAATACCTAAAAGCAAGTGAAGTATGTATTGTTTTTGAATGAATATAATTCTTACCTCTAGAAAGTAAACAACAACGAAATCAGTTTGAGGAAATTATTTATTGGCAATTTCGTTTTAGAACGATTTAAATGTTTTCAATACTTATATTCTAACATGAACTATACGGTTAGAATTTATAACAAAATCAGAGAATGACAATGACTCTGACAGAAGAGTCTTAGCGTTGTGAAATGCATATGTATTGTCTGCTGAATAACGAATATAGGTATTATTCCGCTGCATGAATAGTTGTAATGACGAAAAACAAACGGACGACGCAATATAAGACAATAGTACATTATGCAACGAGCCTATAATGGTAGTAATTCAGACGCAAGTATGTGTGTTTATGAAACGAGCGCAAGCTCGTTTCATAATTTTCATACGAGCGTCTTAATTACCATTATAGGCAAGTTTCATACTTTTTATGCTCGACCGTATTTCTAACTTGAAATTATTCAAAAGTAGGTCATGTTATGATTATGTGAGTAGCGAACTGACCTGAATTGTGAGATGTGCGCAGACGCGAAAGTATTGATTTTTTCCGAGGCCGAATGTCATTGACCTTGAATAAGATGAAAATTAGTCTTGATATAACCTGGAAATTGATATAGAATTGAAAAACGAGATGACAAATTGAATTTATTTGAATATTATTTACAATTAACGCCAATTATTATAGTAACAGAACATAACCTTCTGCGACAGTATTGGATTTCCAACCTCCGTGACTTTTCGCTAATTGTCTTTCGATTGCATATCCGAGAATAATCGATAATTGCGGTTTTATAATGGTACAAAGGTGATTTGTCATTGGCTGAACACCTGAACTTTAATGAATACGTATACTTTAATGAGGTGCATTAAAGGGCTACTACCAGGTGTATAATTACTACATTTCGGCATGGTCGAGCATAAAATTAGTCATAAATATGTTGAATCATTTAAAATTTCGCGCATTTCATAACGATTCAGTTCCTTCGTCATGTTGAGAACTTGATAGTCATATTACTGTTCATAGTTTATTTTTTTGAATGTTATTCAAAAGGTGTTTATAAACGAATTTAGTCCACACCTGTTGAGTAAGGGTTAGCGCGTCTGGCCGCGAAAGCAGGTGGCCCGGGTTCGATTCCCGGTAGGGGCAAGTTACCTGGTTGAGGTATTTTCCGGGGATTTCCCTCAACCCAATATGAGCAAATGCTGGGTAGCTTTCGGTGCTGGACCCCGGACTCATTTCACCGGCATTATCTACCTTCATCTCATTCAGACGCTAAATAACCTGAGATGTTGATAAAGCGTCGTAAAATAACCTACTTAAAAGAATAAAAAATAGATGAATTTAGAAAATTTAGAAGAACTTTCTGGATTGAACTTGAAAAGTAATCTTTAAAATACGAAGAACAAGAAATTTGTTTACTTCCGTAAAAGTGTAGGCCTATATCAGTTTTAAGTATATGAATGGGTAATATCTATTTAATTAAATTTAAGAAGGTGTGTGTATTTAATTTTACTTTTTTCGGTAATGGCTGGTATTTGAATTTTCGACATTCATCCGTATGTAGCTAGTTGTGTGGACCAATTTACCGACAGAGTCGTTGCTCAGGATGCGCCATAGGAGGCTGGTCTACGCTATAGATGAGATGAGATGAGATGAGATGGTGGAGATTTGTTTTGATGCCACAGGTGAACCGGAGCTCCCGGAGAAAACTGTGTTACCTTGACCACGAGCTTGCCAACACAAGTTATAAATCGGGGTTACACCGGGATCTAACCAGAATCCACAGAATTATAAGTCCAGTGCTGCAGTCTCTAGAACACCGTGGCTGCGCATGTGATTTTGAAAACATAAAAAAGAATGCGCTTAATGTACCGGTAGTACGTTTTTTTAAGTTCATTTATACACGCGTTAACATCTGTGGTCATATCGCGTGTGTAGAATTTTTTGGTTATATCAGTAGGACGTTTTTACTATTATTACGATGTACCAAAGTACATATGATCTTTCCGTGCAAAAATTCTGCATCATCATATGATGATGGATGGGTGGAGCAGAGAAAAATTCTCTCCGGCACCGGGATTTGAACCCGGGTTTCCAGCTCTACGTGCTGATGCTCTATCCACTAAGCCACACCGGATTCCCGTCCCGATGTCGGATTGAATGCTCTCAGTTTAAGTTCCACCTCTTTGGTTCCCTCTAGTGGCCTACCTTCATGTACTGCGTCATAGAGTGCACCTATGCACATGTATGGACATTGTGCCACTGTCATACATCTATGACGCAGTGCATGAGGGTAGGCCACTAGAGGGAACCTAAGAGGTGGAACTTAAACTGAAGAGATTCGATCCGACATCGGGATGGGAATTCGGTGTGGCTTAGTGGATAGAGCATAAGCACGTAGAGCTGAAAAGCCGGGTTCAAATCCCGGTGCCAGAGAGATTTTTTTCTGTGTTCCACTCATCCATCATCATTTTACCATTGTTGAGTTCCTGTTTCTAATGTTCTTTACAGACTATATGATTTGTGTTCATGTAACTGATTTTAAATATTTATTAATGTTCATGACTATGACGCTGGTGATTGAGGCGGTGATGAATCATGGCATGTAAATTTCCAATTCGGCATTTGCCTTTATGACTGAGAGAAACCATGAAAAACCCAATGAGATCCACCGGCCAGGGTTTGAACCCGAGACCTCCCGAATGCTAGTCTCACACGTTACTGTCTGAGCCAACTTGCTAGGTAGAGTATGTTATAATTATCTTTATACTTACGAAAATCGGCATTTACAACTGGTACGGGCGTACCGTAAATGTTGAAAGTGTATTAATAGTTTATTTTGAGGCTTTGAAGTAATTTCTTCTTTTTCATTCTATACTTAAAACTTTTCTTTTAAACAGTACCCAAACATAAGTGTTTTTACAATAGTGCAAAAAGCCTCTTTAGATCAGGGAATAGTCCATCTATTATCTCTAAGAAAGAGGAAATTTATAAGTTTATCTTTTCCGTAAGGATTGGACTTACGTCTTTTGTGTATAGCTATTTGGTGCTATTTTGAGCCACGATCTAGCACTGTGCTGACCAGCGGATCAGAGAATGCCACTAATTTTATATCTTATTTCATTATAGTTCTCCTTAGTGATTTTAGTTAGTGATTTAGCGACGCTATGTCAACTACTAAACTACATAGTGCCAAAGAAATTATTTGTGATGACGAGATGGTATTTGAAGAGATTAGGTCGAATATTCGCCATGAATTACCTGTCATTTGCCTTTCAGTTGGGGAAAGCTCGGAAAGAATGTATTCAGGCCCAAACAGGAATTGAGCCCACGCTCGATAGCAACTCCGAAATAACAGGCGAAAGCTCTACCATCTGAGCTATGTCTTTTAAATGTATTATAATCGTTCTTCAATTTCACAGTCTCTAGTGATTTCTTTATATTTATTTGCGATGCAAAATTTTGTAATTACATATATTAGAATGAATTCAATTAAAGTATAATGATGAAACATTTCATGTCATTTATAATGATCAGTAATTAGGAATAAATCTCTTCATTGATTTACTATTAGTATTTGAAGAGTCATCCTTGAAGCCTGCACTCGCTCAAATTGAGAAAATAAGAGGCAGGGATCGCTAGTAGCACTCTTCCCCTCTGAAAAATTCCAGAATGAATGAATTCTGAGATTTAATGAAGGTATATAAAGTCTCTAGGAGCGTTGTTTAGCAAATGCTGAACTGAGCAGATTGTCTGTTCCCTCCCTGTCTGTCTTCCTCAGTGCGTGAGCCGATGGATCTAATCCTCACCGGTTTCCCTTCATTTATTGGCAGATCGAATCGGTTTGGTATAACCCTCCTTCCACCCTTTGCAACCCCCTCCCACCCTCTTTCACCCCACCATTTTCCAATACCGATGTTCCGTTGAGGAATGCTTGATACCAGCTCACCGAATTACCATGTGATTAAATTCTTGTAAACCTCCCCCTCTGAAACTCTACAACCCCTCATCCCCCTTCAGAAACTCCACTTGTACCTTTCTCATGATGTTGATCAACTGATATTACACTCTCGCTAGCTATCTTCAATTACTCTTCATACCAGTGGAAACGGATTTCAAACCCAACAAAGTGCGGAAGGTTTCCGAATTAAACAGGAAGACAAGCTGCTGAAGCTAAATTCTGGACAGAAATATCGGAAAATCTTAATCCCCTGTCAACAGTTAACTGTTTCTGTAAAGTAATTCTACGGATAAGCAACTATATTTCATTAAACTATTTAGCGTATGTATTAAAGCCACATTCTAAAATGAAAAAGCCTTTCTAGTCCTCACCAGCCACCATATCCAAATACTATGCTTGTTTTTCAATGTACTTCATCCATCGTTCCGCAAGTTTCTTTGTGCCTCCAGATAAAAACTCCTTAGTTGAAGACAAGCCTCATAAACAGCAACGCTGTGTTAAATCAAAGGTTTTGAAGTGAATGAAGACAGTGAGTTTCATAAGGTGAGATCAGAAGAAAAGTTCCGCAACAAACTATCCGATGTTCGCACAATTATACTACATCACTCATATATCGGGACTTCACTGGCTGTGTGCTGCGGACCTTTAAAAATAATTACATTATGCAAATTAAGTCACCTTTAACTCTTTTCAAAGTCCGTCCTTACTACAGTCAAGGAAATATTGCGCTACAACAAATACCCCAAGTAATTATTAACAACTTTACTGTTGCCTCCAAGTAGAGATGGGAACGATATCGGTTTTTACGAAATACCGATATTTTCGTTTCGATATAGCGATATATCGATATCGAATTTTGATTAAATATATTGTATAATATATCGGTTTTCTCATAAATGTATCGATTTTTTTTTAATTATTATCATTATCAACAACAAAAAAATCCCAAAAAAACTCCGATAATTCCCGAAGGTGGACAGTTACATAATTGTGCAACCTCACTCAATACCTTGTTCTAATTGGCTGGACTGGAATTCGAATTCAAACTATTTAATATGCAGCACCAAATTCATAATGTAGCGTGCGCGAACGTGAGACAGACAGGAGGTTTTAATATCGTTATTAACGTTCTCCAAAGCAGGTGCAACTCCCACTCTGAAAGGGACGTACATTTACTGTATTACAATAAAATTACTTAAATTTTAATATTCCTTTTTATCATTGACATTAACATCATAACAGTCAAAAGCATAAATGTAAAATTGTAACAATAAACAATACATTTTCAATACCATATGATGTAGGTCCTAACCTATTATGGTGGAGGCAAGGGAGCTTAAATGATATAGTTGGAAAGAGTTAAGTGAACTCTACATGGTTTAGTATTTGATATTGGAACACGATTCAATTATTCTAATGTTATAGAGGATTCAATCCAGGACAGATATAATGCTCTTTTTTACCTAACAACGTAATCATTTTTAAATATTAGTAAACAGATGACCTCAAAACGGGTATCAAAACTTTTATTTCTATATTCTGAAATGGAAAGAGAAACAAGGATTTAATACCAATGTGACATTTGTTTACGTCTATGATTCCTATGCACAATCTAGTGCTGACATTCTGTATTCTTATTATACAGTATCTTTTAGAGCATACAAATTCTATCCCTATAATCATCACCATTGTTGTTTGGAATGTTGGAGTGTAACAATAACTTGCAATGGGAACTTACTATAGAAGGATTGTATCAAAACAAATGTGAAGTTTGTTAAAACTTGTAACATTCTAAGTACGGCTTACTTACATTTAAAAATTATTACAAGTTCTGTTTACTAATATTTAAAAATGATTACGTTGTTAGGTAAAAAAGAGCATTATATCTGTCCTGGATTGAATCCTATATAACATTAGAATAATTGAATCGTGTTCCAATATCAAATACTAAACCATGTAGAGTTCACTTAACTCTTTCCAACTATATCATTTAAGCTCCCTTGCCTCCACCATAATAGGTTAGGACCTACATCATATGGTATTGAAAATGTATTGTTTATTGTTACAATTTTACATTTATGCTTTTGACTGTTACGATGTTAATGTCAATGATAAAAAGGAATATTAAAATTTAAGTAATTTTATTGTAATACAGTAAATGTACGTCTGAAAAAGCAATTTGCTTAAAGAATAGCGATATATCGATATATTTTCTGCGATATATATCGTTTATCGAAATTTGGTTTGCAATATATTGCAATATCAATATATTGGTATTTAATTTATTTCCTCCATCACTACCTCCAAGGTCTATTGAAATGGTGCAGATCTCGGATTTTATCTCTGCCGGTGAATGATAGTTGGGATTCGAGCGTTTGTTATGGTTGAAATCTAAAATGCAAGACTTCCCCCTCAATATCTAAATTGATGAGTGTTTTGTTTAAATTAAATTCAATTTAAATAATTAGTTATTGAGATTGGGAAGTTTTGAAATGAAAGCCCTGTATATTAAAAACAAAATAGCTCCAAGGACAGTCCCTTGTGATACACTAATAATAATATTTATCACTATTATTACTATTATTATTATTATTACTATTATTATTATTATTATTATTATTTTTGCATTTATAGCTGATGATATTAAATACTTATAGTATAATTATTACGATCACTGTTTCTGCATGAATTAAAATGTATTTCACTCGCTCCAATAGTTTACGAGACCTCACTTGTAGTAAAACTTTCTCATAACATTTTGCGATGCTCTAAAATATGCTAAAATCAATTGGAATGAGTGTTAATAGTTTGTTCACTAGGAAAAGCAACACATTTGGGAGCAGCCTCCAATCCTAGGGCATAACCATTATTTAACTTGTGACCCAGCGGATGGAATGCATTGAAATCCTGTTCCGCCACTTTTACGGCAAACCGGAACAAAGTACGGGCAGTTCTGCCAACTGTTTTATATATTACAGTAGCATATGGAGGAATTTCAAGCAACTTAAAAAAACAGTCATTTCCGTGCTGCTTGATGTTGCCATTGTTTATTTTGGACGGTGTTTTGTCCAAATGTTGAAATTGTAGAACACATATTGTGCCATGTGAGCAGTAGATGATCCAGCTGCCTAAATCACTTACACACAATCCCACGACAGCTGGTATGAAATTATGTCAAATGGTACTTCATCATTAGTAATAAAAATTAAGTTGAACATTAGTGTTCTTGTGACATTGTATTGACTATAGTTGTCTTAACGGCTTGAATAGATCATCCAAACTATGCCTGAAGATGAGGAATAATAAAACAAAGTATTCAGCAGACTAATTTCAAAGGAAAAATTGTTCCAGGGGCGGGTATCGAACCCGGAACCTTTGGCTGCGCGCCAATTCTCTACGGACTGAGCTACTCAGGAACTATACCAGACCGCGGTCAAACTTTCCCATTTTATCCACATACCTGAAATGAGTTGACAGATCGCCAGGGCCGAACATTGAGTGCACACTTACTGGGAGACCTAAATTTGTTGTTTTATGTTATCGAAACACATTTTGGATAGATCAGGAGGTAGAGTGGTGGCGCGCTCAGTCAAAGGTCCCTGGTTCGATATCCTGCTCTGGAACAATTTTTCCCTTGAAATTACTGAAGTCAGATTTATAGAGAGCTACACTTGGAAAAGCCAGATTTGTGAAACAAAGATTTGTTTATGAATATAATTTCATAACAATTGCCTAATAAAATAGACAAGTAAATTCTGAATTGAGATATAAAAAATTAAATTACAGATCTTATATAAGAGGTTTATACGTATTATAATTTTATTCTTCCTTTGAGAAAGTTAATGCATAATATAAATTTGAAATTATTTGTGACACTCACGTGACTAGCACACAATTACGAGGTTTCATGAAGTCGGTCCTAAGTAGGCCTACACCTTTTATACATGAGCCGATACCCAATGATCACATGGGCTTGCTCCCGTCCAGGTATAAACATTTTTCTTTCCATTTTATGCAGATTTAGGACTGCCACATGGGCTCGCTCCGTATAAACATTTTCCTTCCCATTTTATGCAGACTTAAAAATGTTCGATACAGAAGCTTACTTGGTGCAGAGACACTTCGTAAAAAAAAAGTATGGTAAAATTTAAAAAGGTACAAGTTTAAAAACAACGCTTCTAACAAAGTCGTATGTTGTTACTGAATGTGTTTTATATTCCATCATTTTATACAAGATGAACGTCTCTTTTTGGTGGACTTTATTAATCTGCTTTTTAGTTTTTTATCTGATTAGAAGGTGCATGTCACATTGATTGTTCTTTCAAACTTCAATAAATTGTGGGTGCGGCTTGTAGAATAGACCATTCAACTTATCATGGAACGCTTCACAGTTATTTGTGATACAGATGGAGCTTTCTTAGAACTGTGCCCACATTTCTGGAGGGAAAGTATTGTCTTCATCTATGCAATTTTGTAATACGCAGTCCACGACTTTCGAGGGGAAGTGGGTTGGAGCGAGTTCATAAACAGTATAGGACGCCTCAAAAAGGTAAACAACTTCGGCGCCGGAGGGACTTCAGTTATCGTTCCTTTCTTACCACCTCTGATTTGGAGCGACTTCTTTAGCAGCCACAATTACACAGCTAATATACAACACTGAAATAACTAGAAAATGAAGAAAAGTCAATAGGGGAGGAAAGAATAGTTACGTTACATTGTTGCCGGTACGCATGAAAAACAAAATGTGTTAATGAAATAGTGATGTATCTTTTTACTTGTAACTTTTAGGTTACACATAACTTTTTAAGTTTTTAGAATTGTAATTAATATACATATCTCTTTTTATTAAGAACTGGCTTAAAGTATCCCGCGCGGCCCTCTTTTGTATATATAAAAGTCAAAGCCCAGTGTTAGCCGCACGATTAATGCCCTTCAACTGCACTTATTCAATCATCCTGAGCACTTTTATTTTTAAAGTTCTTGATAAAAGCATACAATTTTTAAATGCCTACATGCCCCCTAGGAGTTGGCTTCTTGGACCACAATGATCTGAGTTTTTACTGACATCCACGCCATGTAATTTGATATTCATGTGTTCTTTCACTTTAACTTCAAAGTCAGCTGACAATACGTAGCTAATTCCATTGTTCCCAGAACAAACACCATGGAGTGGCATGGTGAGCTAATTTCTATGTTTCCTGAGTGGAGGATATGTCATAGAAATGAGTTCGGAAATAAATGAAAATTAAACTTCGAACCCTTATTGAAAATAATTTTCTACCCAAATAAAACACATGAAACGAGACTAATAGCGCCCGCAAAGCCGAAAACCCGCACGACAATGTTGTACAGTATTACGTCGCGTCCTTGACGTAAAGACTGGTTGTGAGTCTTCCGAGACTCGATATTGATCATCTCCCGAAGTCCCGAAGTCAGCAGTTGTTTATATCTGCCTGAACTTTTATCTACTTTAGCAACTGTTATATATGTGTAAACAATCAAGTAGCCTATTTGAAACATCTCTCTACCTTTCAGTGTATAATAATCAGTTCCACAGTCTTCATTTAATTACTTGGCCCTTATTAAAAGGCTAGGAATTTTCTTTTCATGTATTTAAGATCAAATGTGCAATCTCAAGTAAAAAGATATTAATGTCCTATTTTATGTTTCTTAGATATGCAAATTTATTTGAGAATTGTTTTTTTTTTTTATTTATATAAACATAGGTCATATCATATAATAGAACCAGAACATTTTGATAACTAAGATACTGTTCTGTTTTTCTTTTTGTCTCATTTAAACATTTATGTTATTTATTTCAATGATGTATGTTATTCAAAGTTACGAAATCTTTCCATGCCGACCATATGCTATTTCGAGAATGATGAGCGAGACTCGAAGAGCAGCGGGAATGACGAGTCGAGATTCGAAAGACAAATGCAACGAACGCAGCGAGCGAGAGCGGCAGTTAGTTTTGTTCATCTCTAATACATACATACTGTACATATATACATACATACATACACACATATATACATACATACATACATACATACATACATACATACATACATACATACATACATACATACATACATACATACATACATACATACATACATACATACATACATACATACATACATACGATTAGGGCTTCAGAAATGGCAAGAATGTTGGAATAATACCACAAAAGGAGCGCTGAGCAGAGCATTTTTCCCTTCCGTCATGGACAGATTAAAAACAAAACTCCCGGTAACGCCAGAATTCACTGCCATTGTGACAGGTCACGGGAAAACCAATTCATATTTACACAGCTTCCATCTCAAAGATGATCCAGCCTGCACATGCCACAGAGGACAACAAACGGTGAACCACCTAATCTGCGAATGCCCCAATATGACAAATCAAAGAACCATCCTCATAAAAGAGATATCACGAAATGGAGGAACCTGGCCAGTCACTAATCAGCAATTAACATCCAGGCACCTACCAGCATTTCGGAAATATATTCAATCCATGAACATCTAGAACAAACCATCACACCATCACTAAATAACTCAGCACATATTAACTCTCCAAAAAACAGAACAATAAAATAATAAGTATTCCAAAAACAATTGTATTCTATAAATAGCGTCACAAACGTATGTAATTATTATATCATCCCAATTGTAAATATCAAATTGTACATTTTGTCATAACATTTCATTTGAGATCATTTTGTAAATATATATACTCAATTAACTTGTAGATACACAATAATGGAATCAATTATAAAATAACAATAAGATAAACAAACTGTAAATATAGAATATAAGAAAACAGATGATTAAGCAGATACAAAATTCAGGTAGTCGGTCATACAAACAAATATAATCTAAGGGTAAAAGAATAATAAAATTGTACATATGGCTCACTTTAGATATAATGTAGATATTTGAAGTTTTTTTTTTTAGGTAGGCTGTAAATGATAAAAATTGGCAAAGATAATCTGTACTCATTTTCATATTATGGAAACATGTAAGATAATCATCAGGAATATTGTAATTTTAAATGTAAATAACCCAAGGCATATATATAGAAATTTCAAGCTTATAAGTAGAGGATTAAAATTAGTTAAGGTGATGGGTAAATTCAACTCTCATAAAGGAAATTGTAGCATATTATTGTAATACCATGTGTAAATTGTTCAGTATAATGCATGTAATATTACTATGTAATGGGGCATGCAGTTGATGTTCTCAATAAAATAAAAAAATACATAAATACATACATACATTCATACATACATACATACATACATACATACATACATACATACATACATACATACATACATAAATACATACATACATACATACAGTAGTACATTCATGTCATTTGTGTCAAGAATTTCTGATGAATGGAGGTGGTTGTCCTGGTTTTGTTTACGTTGGCACCAAAGCGTATTGCTTACATATTTTAAGAGAGTTCGTAATACGATAGATAAACTTGGTTTCTAGAAATAGATTACGCTATTAGCGTGTTCAGAAACCTGTATTTAGTGCGGCGTCTGTGCTGTCAGATGATAATTCCACACCAGCGCCCCTTCTCATGTGAGGCAACCCCATCTTTACATTGCAGTCACTCAACTGGAAATAGGGTGGGGGTGAAATAATCGAATGAGGGAGCAATTTGATGCTTATTGTGCAACTACTCAAGCACATCAAGGTATTTGGATATAGCTCAATCTGTGCGCTGCCATGGGGGCACGAAATTGAATTTCTCGTTTAATTGTGGTTAATGATAAAGTAATTTGATCGTGATTAATTGCATTAAGCCTATCTTATCAGCCTATTATTTGGACTGTGCTAAAAATCATGCAAGTAACAACTGTTACGATTTGAAGAAATCTAACTGTTAATCTTATTTAAACATAAAATTATAATTTTTAAAGTATCCTTATTTTCAAGCATATTTCATTGCAGCAATTAACACTCAGTTGTCAAACAGTTAAATTACAGCAGTTCCCAAATTGTGAGTCACGACCCCTAGGGTGATCGTGTGTGGGGTTAAGAGGGATTGCGATATGATTTACAAAATAAGTCAGAAAGTTTCTTATCAACATTTATTTTGTATTTAGAAACTTAAACAATATAGATCATAAGAATAAAAAATGTTTCAGTAGTTATAAAGTAAAAAATAATTAATGCGGTTTTGTGCCTGTTTTTCAGAAAGTAGCTTCTCAAATCTGGACTCAGCATTCCATATACACAGTGATATCATTTTATGATTCCATGAAATTTCTCACTTTTGGTTAGATGGTGAACATAGACGAGAAACTCATCTTGCATAAATACAAGGTTTGCAAATATTTGAAAATTTAAGAATTGCATATTTTTGCAAGCTCGAGGTATTCTTGCATTCTTTTGATCCAAAATTAGTCTACGCTCTGCGAAAAAAGTGTAATTTAAACATTTCATTTCTAGGTACATTTTTAAATGTGATTTTCCTTCATAGATCCTGGAATTTCGAATCAGTTGAACGCAACTGCCTAAAACGGATTCACTATCTTTGTCATAGACGTAATTGTTTTGAGTTTCTACCGGAATGTACGCAAAAAGTTGTTGATTAAAATTGTGGAAACTTGTTTGCATGTCCGCATAAACACATTATTTGCTTATCATATGCAGCGAAATTTTCCATGGGCTCTTTAATACACTGAAATGAATCAAATATTTGTTTGTCAAATGATATTGAGCAGAAATAAAGTTTCTTTGAAAAATTCCAATATATTGAAGCAACAGTAATAAATATAAATTACACTCTGGAGAAAATTAAACGTAGAATAAATATTGGAAATGCCTGTTATTATTCGGTTGAGAAGCTTTTATCATCCAGTCTACTGTCAAAGAATCTCAAAGTTAGAATTCATAAAACAGTTATATTACCGGTTGTTCTTTACGGTTGTGAAACTTGGACTCTCACTTTGAGAGAGGAACAATGGTTAAGGTTATTTGAGAATAAGGTGCTTAGGGAAATATTTGGACTAATAGGAATGAAGTTACAGGAGAATAGAGAAAGTTACACAATGCAGAACTGCAAACATTGTATTCTTCACCTGACATAATTAGGAACATTAAATCCTGACTTTTGAGATGAGGAGGGTATATAGCACGTATGGGTGAAACCAGAAATACATATAGAGTGTTAGTTGGGAGACTCGAGGGAGGAAGATCTTCGGAGAGGCCGAGGCATAGATGGGAAAATGATAATAAAATAGATTTGAGGGAGGTGGGATATGATGCTAGGGACTGGATTAATCTTGTTCATGATAGGAATCGATGGCACGCTTATATGAGGGCGGTAATGAACCTTCGGGTTCTTTAAAGGCCATTTGTAAGTAAGTAATAATTTTTATAGGGATATAATACCCCCAATAAGCCAAACGCAAATTGTTTCACTCTAAACCTATCAGTAGTTGCCACAAGTAATAGAACAAATGAATAGACACCTGAAGTAACTAACTATCGTAATTAAAATTAGTCTTAAACATGATAAATTTATTTCTTAAGCCCTCAAACATTTCCATAATGAATGACTATAGCAGTATGGTACAAAAATAACAATAATTTGTTTCCTACGTTTCATACGTCAGCGAAATTGTCGGAATCTTCACAACTGGTTTCATATCGCCTTGACATAATAAATCACATTACTTCCTTTGTGAGGGCCGGTACTCGATTGAAAGTATGAAAGAATAAGCGTATTGCATGACCAAGGCTGCCGGAACAGGAAAATGCATAATCTGACTCACTAGTAGCATTTTAACAGCAGGTTAGCACGGAACCAGGAGTGACATTCGCAAGAACGATGTGTTCCATTCATTAATGTCGTTTGCTTGGATTTCCCCTCAGTTATCCATTAACTCATACCAGTTATTACTTACGGTACCGGGTAACAGTGGATTATGTACCTCAGCTTCATCTTAACATAATACAAGGTTAGGGTGACCAGATTCACATCGATGGAAAAGAGGATACAAAGCTTCAAAAAGGAGAATTAATTAATATTTGAGGAGAAAAATTCACTCCGGCGCCGGGAATCGAACCCGGGTCCTTGGTTCTACATACCAAGCGCTCTGTCCACTGAGCTACGCCGAATTCAATCCACAACACCGGATCGAATTCTGTTGACGTATATGCCCAATGTCAACTGCCATTAATTGTCAATATTACAGATATTATTCTGTGTGACAAAGTAATAAATCTATAATGTTCTCATAGCTAGCAGTGCATATGTCTGTGCAGATTACTGTGCACTTAACTGCGGAATCCCGGCCAAATACGTCACTCAGCTGAGTGCGCTCCTAGTATAATGGCAGTTGACATTGGACATATACGTCAACATATTATATGTCTAACTTGGAGTCAGGCCATAAAGGGAAACATTGAAGGAGGAGAATTCGATCCGGTGTTGTGCATTGAATTCGGCGTAGCTCAGCGGTCAGAGTGCTTGGTACGTAGAACCAAGCACCCGGGTTCGATCCACGGCCTCAAATATTAATTGTAAATATTACAGATATTATTCTGTATGACAAATTAATAAATCTATAATATTCAAAAATGAGGACATTGTTCGAAAAAAGAGGACAGAGACTATGTACTTAGATTTAGGACTAGACCTATATTATACTATATATTACGTCAATATTTACAGTAGGCCTACAGATTTAAGCTTAAATCTAACTTAAAAATTTGTCTTATTTACAAAATACGAGTAATTATGATAAACGTGATATTAATGATTTTACAGTTAGCTACATATGAAAGTCAAGGGAACTATAATTTTATAATTAAAGATAACAGAAAATATATATTTATATTTAGGCTTAGGCCTATATTATACTTAAAATTATGTCAATATCTATTTTTACAGCACACTTATGATAAAACTTAATAATAAAATGCTTTTACAGTTAACTACATGAAAGCCAAGGGAACTATAATTATTACCAAAATACATAAAAATACCGCCCAAAATGAGAATGTAATATTACTTTGTAAGCAAATAGAAATATGATCGTTGGCAAAGAGTATATTCCACCTACAGGCAAATTACTTAAAAAAGGCGTCAAATCAGATAATTTCAAAATATCAGGCGTACAAGTTACGAAAAGGAGGACGTTCCTTGATTTTTTAAAAATCCGCCCTGACCCTGGACAGAGGTCTAAAAAGGAGGAGTCCAACGGTTAGCGCGTCTGGCCGCGATTCCTGGTCGGGCAAGTTACCTGATTGAGGTTTTTCCGGGGTTTTCCCTCAACCCATATGAGCAAATGCTGGGTAACTTTCGATGCTGGACCCCGGACTCATTTCACCGGGATTATCACCTTCATCTCATTCAGACGCTATATAACCTAAGATGTTGATAAAGCGTAGTATAATAACGTACTAAAAAAAAGGACATGTCCGGACAAAAGAGGACTGCTGGTCACCCTATGTAAGGTGGGTTAAAAGTCGCTTTCTCCTATATTAGATCTTAGGTTTCATAATTATACACAAATACATATGTCATAACTTGAACAAACGAATAGCTGTCATAAGACCATGTATTTTTCAAGGAACTGTTACCAGCGACCAATATCTTGAGATGTTAGAAGAGGTGATTATTCCCGAACTTGAAAACAGCCCTCGTTTTGGCGATATGCAGTTGATATGGCAACAGGATGGAGAACCACCTCTTGATCCAGCAATTCCGTGAGTGGAACTGGCACAATAGAATAGCCACTCAGATCATGCGGCGACCTGACACCACGTGATCTTTCGCTGTGGGGTATCCTGAAAAGTGTTTTTTTTTCTCAGAAACTGCACAAACTGATGCATCAGTTGCATCGTGAAAATCGATGAAAGTCGTGCCAGAATGTTGTGAATTGTATATCGGGAAAGAGGGCCACCATTTTGAACAATGACTGTAAAGAAATGTGTACTCAAATGTAAATTGAACGTAATTAAAAGTAAGGAAGTGTTTGGGGAAAGCGACTTTTCGCCCACTCTTTATATGTGTTAGAACGATAAGGTCTTTTTCGACGCCTCATTTTAAATGCCTCTTTAGTCTCCCCTTATTTCCTTGTCCTCTCCATAAGAAAGAATCAGTCTTATTGGTTTACAAGATTTCACTCATCAAACATGTTCCAGATATTTGTAACTATTGTTCAAAGTTGCCTTTTAATGTTTTATGATTAATTTATCTTTTATACCGTATCAAACAAAAGTCACTTGCACTCCCATAATTTCTTTTACTCGTCTATTTCTTATTTTTTTCATTTTGATTTCGCAGCTGATCTTCGAACATCCTTTTCTGTACCTAAACTCTTGTCTGTTTCCCTAGTTGGAATTTGCCAAACTTTATCTCCATATGTTAGGATACTTTGGACAATGGTTTGATATGAAGTTCACAAACATTCAAAAACACACCTCCAGCACATTCTGAACTCTCAACTCATTTTCAAAACGCACATCCTTTTCGACACAATCATGAACACACCCACCACAACAGGAAACCAGAAGATAGCTCGGCATTTTCACTAGAATTCGGACAATGAAGAACATCACCTCGAAGCTAGTTAACCGGGTAATTTAATAAGTTAACACAGTAAAGAAGTTATAAATTTAATCAGTGATTATATAAGTGTTAAATGTGTATATAGAATAATGAAGAAAAATATATAGACCTAATATAATTGTGCAACAAATATGGATCAGTATATCATTACAGGTTAAGGCTATTGAAGTTTGTTTGCACATCAAATATCACTGTCTGAACCACCTGGCCGAATGTCTGTTTGCGAACCACAAGTTGAATTTGCGGTGAGGATATTGGGATCCTAAGTAAACCACATTATAATAGTTTACGTAGGTAGGCATCTAACCCGAGCCCTTAGAATTCAAGACTCACTTGCCTTCGAACCGGTGTGGAACTCTTCACTTGCATTACGACGCCATAAATTATAATGTAAAATGAGTTTTATTTGTAACATATATGCGCATGATATAAAACGCATTATATGTCATTACTCTCATTCTTCACGTTATCTGCTATGAAGTGGGTGTTAGAATGTAGTAGTTATTCTGTAACATTTCATATAAGAACTCTTGGTGAGAAGTAGGCCTAGACTCCTAATAATTGTTATTCTTTCAAACATCTTTTACGTAGAATGAAGAACGGAGAAAAAATCTCTCCGGCACCGGGATTCGAACCCATCTTTTCAGTTCTACGTGCTGACGCTTTATGCACTAAGCCACACCGGATTCAAATTTCGATGCCGGATTGAATCCTTCTCAGTTTAAGTTCTAGCTCTCTGTTCCCCTTTGGTGGCCTACCCTCATGTACTGTGTCACAGAATATGTGACAGTGGCACAATGCCCAACACTATGTACAGAGGTGCACTCACTACGAGTGACTAAGTGGCCGGGGTCCGACGGAACAAGGCGCAGTCTTGAATCACAGATATATTGTAATAATGGATATCGTCAATCGGCCATGAACGTATCTTTTACTAATGAATTAGATATTACAATATCATTTAATATAATTCAACAAACGTATTCAACCGCTAATGACCATCTTCAGGTTGGGTTATAATTACATAGTGAAAACATTTAATTATATGGTAACAAGTTCATGTCATATTGCATTGAAATAAATCTAATTTACACAAATATTGTGTCGTGAAAGTAATTGTCTGCTTAATGCTAAAATTCTTAAAATATTTAGAAAACGTTAAAAAAATATTAATGGAAATATTACATCAGTAAGGTAGTATGTCTAATGACTCTAATGCAAACCAGTGAGAAGAAGTACTTGAATGAGGTAATGGTATCACGTCTCAAGTATATTAGAAATAATATAATGGTGTTCACTGTCATATGAATTTTACAATTACGAAGTGTTTTCAATAATAGACAATATCATTAAAACATTACATAAATAAATTATGACTTACAAGCTATTCATTGTACTTTAACTTCACCTTGCGCAATATGTATCTGAGGCACCATGGCATACTGAACTTAAACCGTTTTTAGATGACTTTTAAGTCATAATTTATTGATGTAATGTTTTAATTATGTTGTCTACTATTGAAAACACATCGTAATTGTAAATAGTTGGGGTGCACTGTAAGCAGTAACATGAGCTGCTGCCAGGAAGTCAAAAGGAGGATAGCAATGGCAAATGAAGTTCTTAATGGAAAAAGGAGCATCTTCTGCGGACCTCTGGAAAAATAAGACACTAAAGAAGAGCTTTGTGTGGAGTGTGGCATTGTGTGAATCGGAAACCTAGAAATTTCGACTAAGTGAAGAGCAGCGACTAGAAGCATTTGAAATGTGGATATGGAGAAGAATGGAGTGTGTGAAATGGACAGACAGAAAAAGAAATGAAGTTGTGCTAGAGTGAGTAAAGAAGGAATAATGTTGAAACTGATCAGAGAGAGGAAAAGGAATTGGTTGAGTAACTGACTGAGGAAAAGGATGCACTTGAACGGGAGAAAAGTTCGGGGCAGAAGAAGATATCAGATGATAGACGAGACTAAGAGGAAGACATAAAATAGGAAAAGATTAGAGAATGCTGGGTTTGCAGTAAACAACCAGTCCTTGAGCAGAAGATCATTAAATCATCATCATCATCATCTAAATATAAATAAACCCAGATAAGCCTACTGACCTATATGTAGGACGGCATACATATTCTCAATTTAAATCTAACTTTTTGGCTCCCTGCAATTTGGCAGTCCTGTTTCTAATGTTACAGACATCTCTTTAATTGTTTATGAGACAGCCATTGCTGCAGGTGTTCATATCGTAGTATACTTGTGCTTGGAAGTTGTCTGTGTCTTACTATGGCAAACCCTTTGTGAGTATTTTTTACTTTATTTACTTTTAAGTGGAACTACGACTTTGTAATTTTATTTCTACATTGATAAGACATGAATACAATGTAATATTAAGTAAGATTGCAATTTATTGTGATTACTTCGCGTTTATAATAGCTAAACACAAGCGACCTATATGTAGGACGGTAGGATAACCCGCGTACATTTCTGTTAAAATAATTTTGTGTTTTTCATTTTTGAACTCCTGTAAACCAACAATATGTATGTTACATAGTGAATAAGGAGAGCAGATTTTCTAGTGGATTTCTGTTGCTCTTTAGGAAGTGTTACTTGCGAGGTGGAAAACAGCTTGCTCTGGACTAACAACCGTTTATTCTGGACGAATAGTCGCTTAGTCTGGACCATAAACCTCTTAGTCTACATCAAATATTGGAGATATTAGAGGAAAAAGAAGCAGGTGTGCCTCTGTCTAGTGTAGACATATTCATATCTCCTCCAGATTGAGCCCAGCCCGTCGTCGAACATATTGGGAAAACTCTGCTGATACATATAACGCACTGGCTGCTTCTGCTATATCATGAGACTGCTTTGATTTCATATTTATACATCTACATATAAACGACATTGAAAATTATGATCAAAATTATAAATACACAAAGGTTCGCACTCTAATAAATGCGTTGAAAGGGAAATTCAAATTGTTTGCCCCTCATGTGAAAATGCACAGCATCGACGAAGCTATGGTGCCTTACTACGAGCGCCGTGGCTGCAAACAATTTATCAAGAATAAACCCATTAGTTATGGCTTCAAATTGTGGGTTGGCACTACAGACAACGAATTCGTCATTTGGTTTGAGCCATATCAAGGGGTTTCGACTGCAATAAAAGAGGATTATCAACAATACGGCTTGGGAGGTAACGTCGTGTTACAGTATTCTGACGTGTTGAGGTTTGAGCAACTTTTCTTCGACAACTTTTTCACCAGTGTTCCTCTATTATTGGAGCTAGGAAAGAGAAAAATCAGAGCTACTGCTACATTTCGAGACAGCAGGACGTCAAACTGTCCTTTGGTGACTATTCTTGAAAGGAAAAAAAAAAGACAGAGAGGATATTATGACTCCAAAGAAGGAAAAGTTATCGTTTGCAAGTGGAACGATAACAATGTCGTTACTGTAGCATCAAATGCCGTGCCTGTGAACCCACTGCAAAGTGTCTCTAAATATTCAAGACATGAGAAAAAGAAACTTCAGTTGATCGTGCAGTTGAAAATATATCATTGTATAGAATTGCCATTCGTCGTAAAAAGAGGCCCAAGCAAGGCATCGCGAATGAAACATGCAGATTCGAGATACGACAGGCTCGATCATTTGGTGATCTGTCAAACCAGGTGTAAATTGTGACATCAGAAGACAACAACACCATGCAGGAAGTGTGGCATTGGCTTACATGTCAAGTGTTTTGTTGCATATCACACAATATTCAGAACTTCGCATGTATGTGTACAGTTTATTTATGTCATCAATGTGATTAGTAAATTTTCAGTTTCAAGTTAGATGTTGCACAATTTACCGTGTTGAATTATATAGGGTATGTGGATTTATTTTGTTGCAATTCACAGTAATGAACACTAAATGTTCATATATTTTACTTCGTTCACTTCAGAAGTATACATATAAGAGAATAAAATTTTTGTTTACAGTTTATAACATATTAACACAAGAATGAATTAAAGTATTTAGTCTAAAATTACATTGTTGATTATATTCTTGTGGTTTTGATTTACATTGAGATCACAACTTGTTTTATCTGTATTTGCTCCTACATTCTGGACAACTAATGCATACTGCTCATATGTTCCCTCTAAAACCTACCGACCTATATGTAGGACGCCATTTATTTAAAAAACCAATGCCATGATTACGCAATGATTGTTAAAAAACTTTATAAATGAATATTTTAAATACAGTTTAAAGGATATAATAAAATTCCTAGTAAAAAAAAGTTTCAGGCTTATCTGGGTTAAACCCTTACCATTTTATAGCTTAACAATATCTACGTTTTCTAGGTTACCTTATGTTCCTTTTGAATCTGAAATTATCTCAAATGCCTTAGTCGGGAATTATGACCTTTCCCTCTTAAGAAATATTACTGGCTAAAGGTTGGTAATATTGTGGTATGAGTAATATTGTAATAGTTATTTTTGAGAATTTATTAAAATTTTACTGAGCGAGAGGATGATTGGGTTTTTTACGTCATAAGATTAAGAGGATGTTGCTGGTTAAGTTTCTGCACAAAACAGGTCCTTCTCTCGCTCAGTAAAATTGTAATAAATTATCAAAAAGAACTATCACAATATTACTCGCATCACAATATTAGCAATCTTTACCCTACATTTATTTTTATGTTTATCACGTCAGTTAAGTAAGTTGGACTTAGCTAATGCCTTATATATTTTTTTTACTGTGATTACTGTTTAAAGCAGCGCCGGGCATCAGAGTGGCTCCGTATAGTCAGCCAGAGCTGCTCTCGCTCCGCAAAGCACTTCAATTCCAAGCCTGAGCAGAACGCTCACTCAGTGGCGGACTCACATTGCAGCTACCTTCCCTGCATTAATATAACAAGAGCCACGGTTGTTCCATTCATTCAGTCTGTCAGTACATAATAGTTTATAAGGATATTACATCAATCCATTGTACAGTACAGACTTTATAACACTTTTATTAATGTAATGAAATAAACTTCGCTCTACACACACATACACACACGCACGCATACACACAAATCATTAGGCTTATCTACACAATCTATATGCACAGTGATTTAACAATTACATAATGGTATTAATAATACAAACGTATGTAATAAAGGATATCAATCAGAAACACAAGAAGAAAATTATTAATAAACATTATCTTACACTTTTCTTTTGCATGAATAAACTATTGTAACAAAATCTTGCTTCTGTCGATCTGAAATCAATAAATATTTTCTATTGAAACAAAACTTCTTCAAATTCAATAACAAGATAACTATGTGTTTCTTTTCCGAGACTTAAGAGGTAGTTTCATTTGCAGAAGTCGTTCAATGTTTGCAATATATGAATTAGCCATGTTCAATCTCAAAATATAATTTAGATTTTCTTCTGACACACTTCTCAGTCGGATGCTTCTTCAAAGTTCGCCATCCTACTACAGAGTCAACCACTGCACTGACAGTGAGTGACGTACTTATGCAAGCGTCACACTGCTCGGTAGAATTGCTCTTCAAAGTAAACAGCGCTCATTTCTCAAAATCGCGTAATGTGCCAGCCCTGGTTTAAAACATCTCTTCTTTACTGTTCTTTTATAACAGTATTTTATATCCTTAAAATGTCACGATTCATTACAGAAATATAGACATAGCCGGCGTAATTAATACTAAACAAATAAGGAAAGTAATGTGTCATTATTTCAGCGCTGTGCGATAATTACCTAGTCCACAAAGGATTTAAATGTCGCAGTCTCTAAGAAGATTTCGGTGGACATGGGTTCTTCTTTCTCTTACACGGAGCCCTGTGCACACTGCAGATATCTTGGGCTAAACTTCTGAGACACACTGTATTGTATTATAAGTAATCTGAATATAGCAATAACAATAGATACTTTAAGTTTTCATATCAAGACTTCAGCAATCATACGCTTCTCAGTTCCAGAATCATCCCCTCTCTCAGGATTAATGAACGAGCCTATTAAATCCACCTCACCCCTCTTAAGCACTTCTTAGTCCAAGGAGTTTCTGCCTAATGTAACAGATCTGAGGGTAACAGAGTTCTCTGTCTGTTGCCCCTTTGTTGACAATTTTAAATTGCTCTCGACTGCTGCGTTCTTATCAGCAGCTACCACTCTCGCCTTGATTTGACTCTCCCTTACAAATAGTACAAAGCCATTTATTATAATTAACGAAGAAGAAAAATACCAATATAAGATTTTCACCATCTTATTCTTAGTACTGCAGGATGAATACCTCGAAGGGGTTAATTCTTCGGAATGAAGGTAAGCATTTTAAAATTCAAGGGAGAGATGAACGGTATGTTTTCTCAGATTTCTTAGTAATAACTTTATTTCCTTATTTCGAAACATTTTCAAGAATATCATATCTACGAAATATTTTTTTAAAACCATGTCAATATATTGAATGTTTCCAAATAAAAATATATTAAGAAGAACTTTTCATGTTCGTTTTGTTTAAACTTACGTGATAATTCAGTGGTTAACATTTGTATATGGATTTATTCCTTCTTTTCCCACAAAGTTTTGACTTAGGAAGTTTCTATGATTATTATTATTATTATTATTATTATTATTATTATTATTATTATTATTATTATTATTATTAAGTATATTCTTTTTCCATGCCTAACTCTCTTTTAATGTTCTACTCTGCATTGCATTGGTGTGATGGAAACTTGAATATGCACCTATGATTTGGAATTCGATGACAACTACTGATTCTGCTAAATTAGAAAATATACAAAGAAAATTTAAATCTTTATGTCATTCAGATTCTTGCATATTATTTCCGGCTAGTTATGAGCGAAAATGCGAATTCTTTAATTGTCGAAGCCATGATCTCGATTATTTATTCTTTTGCAAGATCATCTTCTTAAATATTATTGGCTTACGTATTTCGGCGAAAAATATGAGAGTTCACAAACTTTTCTATAATATAAATTCAAAATTTCTTTCACCAGTCTCCAGATACATTAAAAGTACCAACATGCATGGCTGCGAATTCGATCCTTTCAATGTATGGACTTACTTTGCTATTGGCAATGACTTATCATTAATGCATTCTTATAAAAACTTTATTTAATGTTCATGGTATCATTTCTAGTATTCTCATAATATAATACATCATATGTTAGAAAATGATTCTTCGTTTGAGATAGTTTAACTTTTTTAAACATGCATTAATTTTAACATTACAATTTGTTTAACTTTTTAAACATGCATTAATTTTTAGCATTACAATTTTACTTAATTCAATTTTTGCAATATTATTATTGCATATTTTAATTATATTCAATTTTTAATTCTGTAGTATTATTGCATTACTTGTGCTGGGCTATTATTCGCCTATGGGTATTGACCAGCACATCAATATTACCCAATAAATAAAAAATAAACAAATAAATAAAATTATTATTATTATTATTATTATTATTATTATTATTATTATTATTATTAGTCTGTTATTGTATTTCATTTAACTAATCATGGTAGGAGTATTAATTCCATTGATCTAGAATAGCCTTCGCTTATATATCATGTTTCAGGAACTTGAAAGTGCGCAAAATTCCAAGCAATGCTATTATTTCTATATTCTCACTACACGAGGTATAAGTGATAAAAGTTTTGATGGAAAAATCATAATTAAGGATTTTTTAAGCGAACATATTCCTGCTCCAGAAAATTTTGGCTATAGGCAAGCCTTCTGTCTGTATAGGGGAGAGTCGGGTAGTATCGGACAGTGCGTTTCTTTCATCTACCGCCATATGGTAGTACCTGAATGACATGGTTACGTTTCTCTATGCGACATCACAGAAACGTAACCATGTCAATCAGGTACTATCATCGTGTGGTAGATGAAAGAAACTCACTGTCCGATATTATCCGATGTCCGATACAACCCGACTCTCCCCTACAGCGATTTTCACACGGTTATTGGTTGGATTTTCCTCATATTCAGAATCTAGGTTCAACTTTTCCGGGAATTGTATAAATAAAATATAAATATGTTTAAAAAGGAGAATAATGAATCTCTATCTATACTAATAATAAATTTGTAGCCGAAATTTTTCTGGTAATTTTCGATTTTTCAAAAATAATTTATCCTAACATATATAATTAACCACCCTGAAACCGAAAATCGCTTTTTTGAAATTTTTGTTTGTATGTCTGTCTGTATGTTTGTTACCTTTTCACGCGATAATGGATGAACGGATTTCGATGAAAATTGGAATATAAATTAAGTTCGTTGTAACGTAGATTATAGGCTATATGGCATTCAAAATACATTATTTAAAAGGGGGGTTATAAGGGAGCCTGAATTAAATAAATCGAAATATCTCGCTTATTATTGATTTTTATGAAAAAATGTTACATAACAAAAATTTATTTAAAAATAATTTCCGATAAGTATTAGTGTTTGAAAAACAACTTTGATAGGACTGATATTTAATGATATAAATGAGTTTTAAAATTAAAATAACTGCCATCTAAGGCCGTGTAATGAAATAAACAAATGACTTCGTCTATAAGGGGCCTTGGTCAACAACAATAGAAAGCTATGAAAGATAGCCTACAGAAAATGTTTCTGTGTTCGTATGAAGCAATATCGGAAGCTAAATTAACAGATTCGTATAATTAATTATTATTTCACCATTGGAAAGTGTAGTTTCTCTGTATGGACATAATGCTATAATGTTATTACAGTAACTTCTGAGAGAATTGAGGACAGGTAAGATTAAAATAGCTTCTTATGAACAGAAAACTTGATAGGCTATTCTGTGTATTCGTTTCCTGTATTTCTTAAAATAATGTTTATCTCAGAGAATTAACGAATAACGAGAGTGTATTGATTTAGTATGCAGTAATAATACGTTAGCTTAGCATTTCATTATTTTATAATCCAAATTTTAACTATGCTCAATTGAATCGAGCTAAAATACATAAAATACATATGCATTAAATGCAATGCAAAAAATTTGGGTAATGAGCCAAGCAGATTATGTTGCCCTGTTGTAAAATAAAATTTGTTCCTCCTGAGATTCAAGAGCCCCCATAACAAATTAAAAACTTACTTACCGGTGTACATCCGTTATCAACACATTTTTTATATAATATAATATAATATAATATAATATAATATAATATAATATAATATAATATAATATAATATAATATAATATAATATAATATAATATAATTTAAGTTATTTGAAGGGTTCAGAACCATAGTGGTCCAAGCGCCATTTACTGAAAACGTAGAAAACAAGGGTTAAAATTAAGTTATCATAATTCAATGGAAACATATAGCAAGTAAAATAAAGTATACAATTAAATCTAAATGATATGTCAGTCTTCATTAAAGTATGGACGGATGTAATAAAAATTAAGAAACATGTTAAAGGAATTGTCATTGCACCAAATGAGTGGTCTCTGGACCAAAATGATCACATTTTAATTATTTAAATACAATTTAAATTAAGTAACATATTAAACGATTTATCCTTCTATCAAACACGAATATTCCCTGGATCAAATGTCCTATTTTAATTATGTAATTACTTTATATTTATTTCTAACGGGTGCAGCGGAGCGCACGGGTACGGCTAGTTTGAAATAAGAGTACACTTTAGTAATTAAGATCTAAATAAATTAGTCGATTTTCTTCCTGATGTTTTTTATTACTTAAAATAAATGCATACAACAAATTAAAACTTTATTATAATTTGTATATATATATATATATATATATATATATATATATATTGAAAATTTTAATATATCATAAGTTTAACTTGTTCTACGGTTGTTACTTATTATTATTATTATTATTATTATTATTATTATTATTATTATTATTATTATTATCCCTAAGTTCGCTATTATGTGTTGGAGAACCTCCATAAAAATTGTCCTTAATTGCATAATAAAATTCCTTCCAATTTTATTCAGGTTAAAGTGTATTATTAATAATCTACTTATCCTGTCACTCCTATAATATATTTTTGCTTTTACTTGCGGTTTTATCACTCACAAATAAAGTGAAAGTCAAGGATGTAAGAGGATTATCATAGGACGTCGTATTCTTTTATTTCTGCACTTTAGTGAAGAACCAGGGATGTCTGCAAGGTCGACTCCTAAACTAAAATAAAAGAAGTGATGGCCCGTAATAAAATTCCGTGGAGAAATTGCTGATCTGTATAAAACAAAGCATCGTTAAATGATTGTTTTACACGGACGCCACAGAGCATTCGGTGGCGATATTAAGAACCTGGTGGGTATGTGAAGTGTTATAGCTACATAAATCAAAACGGAAACCCCTCTTCTCCATAAAAAAAAAGAAAAAAAGCTGCTGGGACAGCAAATCCACAGGCATGTCAGATTTTGATTGCGTACACGTTGTAAAATCAGAGCTCACGTACAAGAATTATATGGAGCGATAATTTAAAACAACCCACAGAAATCCAAAACGAACTAATATGGGTCTAGATTTATACGGACAGAACCGTAAAGCCCCCAAGAGGAAGTTTTTAACAAAATGTATTACCTTCACCATAATGCATTTCCTGTTGAATTCATTACCTTAAAAAGATTAAAATCTCGCCGTACAAAAAGTACAGAAATTTATTTCCATTCTAATACCGAAATCATTTAATTTATCTTTTCCCACTTATTGCACAGAATGGTCTATGTGTAAGCCCAGTTTTAATTTCCTGACCGAAAATTTTTCAGTATGCGTTATGTAACATTAATGGAATTTTTGTCAGTCTGCAGATCGTGTTTCAGTTAAGTATTTTCTACATGTTTAATTTAACATTCTTTAATGTTGCAAAGTCATATAAAAGACCTGGGTTTATTTTGGAGTAAATACCGCAACAATATATCACGTGCCATTCTCTTCCTCCTGAAGTTCTTCTAACCCGGAAATACGTCATGCTATGGTATGTTGTAGTCAATTTCTGTACTTTTATTATGTATAGAAATATGTGCATTATTTTATGTTACTTCTTTTTCTTACTTATTCTTTAACCCTAGACACTTACTTGGGGGTCTTTCCTGACCCCACACCATCTTTTATTGTTAATATTTACTTCCATATATTCCGAAGCGTTCCAGTTTTTTTTTTTTTTAATTTTATTTTTACTATCTGACCTTCCAAGGCTTGCTTAAAGACACAGAATAACACACAATTTACAATAATGGTTGTACATGATTGGGCACCTAAAAAATATATATAGATAAAAATTTAAAATAAAAATACAGATTTTCAATCACAAATATATAATTAAACAATTATGTGGTATCCTCGGTTATTTTAGTTTCCTTTACAATTGAAATGATAATATCTTTATATCTTAATTATATATTGATTATTTTTCCATGTTTATTGCTTGGGTTTTGTGTAGAGATGGGGAAAAAATAACATAACTGTTATTTTGGAACAGTTCCTTGCTTGGAACTGTTCCAAAACGTAACAGCACCTTGGAATACTACGTTCCAAAATAACGCTAGTACGAAATACTTGCTGTTACAAAATACTCATTTCACTTTGAAACTACATTATGACAACGGCTGTTCCACAGAACGGAACATGTTTGGCACTATTGAAAGCAGTGGCGCCAACTTTTATAAAACACTGGGTGGGCTCAAACATTTGAGGTGTAAGTTAAATGTCATAATGATAACACGATAAATTATTGGTTGGGCTGGGATCCCACAAGCCCATATAATTTGGCGCCACTGTTTGAAAGCAGAATTGGGAATCCTTTGGTCGCACTGAAAGAAATGTTGGAATCTAACGTGAAAAATAAATAGTAAAGATATGAAGAGCCTCTTTAAGAAATGTACACATTATCTTGAAAATAATGTTACCGAGTATAGGATTCTATCAAATAATTATTCACATAATACCTGTATTAGAGTATAGTAACTACGTTGTGAATTTTATCAAGGGAGATGAAAATATATAGGTTATGTTTTATTTACAAATATTTTACATTTCTACTTTCATTACCAATTCTTGAAACTAAACTCAATTCTGTTGAAACATGACTGTTGTCGAAGTTTTTATTTACGAAAATACAACGCCAAATTTCCATATTTCATTATAATGAAATTATTACTCTTCATGACAATATTAATATGAATTTTAGCACGGTCGAAATGATACGGATTTATTTTAGAAATTAAACACTATTGTACACTTGAGTTGAACAGAAGGGAAAGAATATGTTAGGTTTTATTTACCATTGGGATCTACTTCGATTTTGTGACCAATAAAACTTACAAATAATTTAAAATTGCATTACATTTCCTGCTTCCAACAAATCTGATCTACGAATTCAATTTGGCGTTAGAAAACATTTCTTTTCCAAGAATTCACATCTCGAGTCACTATGATATCATACTGCACCACATGACATACACGGAAGTATGTGATCATTTAGCGTCCTAAATACCACGGTTATATTACATACTAGTTGTACGTGCATGTTCCAAAACCTACTGTTACATTACATACTAGTAGTACTTACCTGTTCCAAAATACTACTGTTCCATTAGATACTAGTCAACAATGTGGTTCCAAGATACCACTGTGCACCTTGTACTTACACACAAGTTACATATGGTACTGTTATTTCGGAACTGTTAGTTGGAACCAAGTATTTTCAAGGAACTGCAACATTTGGAACTGTTACGACAAAACGACAACTTTTTCCATCTCTAGTTTTGTGGATGCCCCAGATATGGGACACGTCTTTATTTTCTAGTTATAATTATTTTGCACTGATAGTGTTTTGTTGTAAACAAAGTGAACAAATGAAACAAATACAGCATAAACTGCCATGCAGGTTATGGATAAAGTGTTGTAGGTTCAATAATAATGATTTGTATATGTAGAATTATCTTCTTATTCCTTTTATTGCAGTAGATGATGACACAAAATTAATTAATTAATTGTCTAAACATTGTAATTAACACTTGATGCATTAACATTTTCCTTTTTGTGTTTCATTTCAAGGAAAGTGAATGTGTTCTCTGATAATTTTAAAAATGTAAACAGATACAGAATAAATAGTTTGACATTAAATTAATTAAGTTAATTAATTAATTCATTGTCTAAACATAGTGAGTAAATCTAGGTGCAATAAAAACTTTCAATTTGCTTATAGTGTATAATTATATAGAAATGCATTAAGCTATAAAATATTCTAATTATTGACAACAAATATTCTTGGGTTCAAAAAGTAATCTGGATAAGTAGCAAGAAATTCTAGAGCACCTAAGTTGCGAGGGTTAATTGTTGTAAAAAAGTTATGAAAAATGAGTAATTAATAATTAAAAATGGTTTTAATAGTTTATCAAATTTATTTTTGTCTTTCCTAGCTGTGAACGTTTGAAATAGTAAAATTATTAAACCTGAAACCAGAAAACAATATGAAACCAATAATGCCATCTGTTACAAGACCAGTTAATATTATTATTCACAGTAAAATTAATAGCCAAATGTTTATTGCTGAAATAAATTCCATTTGGAGGAAATAATATTAGTTCATATAAGTTATAAGCTTTATAGAATGGCTAATACTCAAACCACAGTTTCATTTTTATAGAGTATCAACTTCTTTTGGTGTTAGTATAATCCTGACATAAACTCCTTTTGAGATACTGCTGTTCAAAGGAAATTTCAACATAAAATTCTATGGTTATTACAGGAGAAAAATTCGTTCCGGCACCGGGGATCGAATCCGGGTCCTTAGTTCTACGTACCAAGCGCTCTAACCACTGAGCTACCCCGAAGTTCAATCCACAGCACCGGATCGAATCCCACTCTAGTGTTTTTCCCTTTTCGATCAGGTGTTGTGGATTGAACTTCGGCGTAGCTAGTGGATAGAGCGCTTGATACGTAAAACCAAGGACTCGGGTTCGATCCCCGACGCCGGAGCGAATATTTCTCCTCTAATAACCATTGTTAATATAATAGAAAAATTCTGTAGGACTAAAATTTTAATCTTTACATATAAAATATTATGAATGTCATTTTACTCACTTCAGAGCCAAGGAAGTTTGTGGCATTAAAAATTTGAATTTAAAATAGAATCAATTGAGGTAGGCTAATGGATAGGAAAACATCATCATCATTATCATCATCAATCATCATCATCACCATCATCAGCCATAGTGGTTATAGTCCCAGAAGGACTGTTACGGTCCACAAAAGTTTTCAACCCATCTCTTCATTGGACGTCCAGTTGATCTCCTGCCTCTAGGTTGGTAATGCAGGATTGCACGAGGGATTCTAGTACTAGACATACGCCTCACATGCTGACGCCAGTTATCTGGATAATGACATGTCTGCTAGTATAGAATTCATTTCAAGACCATTCTGTAGGCTTGCAAGCATGATAGATGTTCCTCCAACTAGTTGTTAGCAAGATGGAGGCAAGTCCAATGGTGGAGTTGCCACCTCATAGCTTCTGGACAAGCTAATGTATATGCATTTCCTCAGTGTAAGGTGGAATGTTTATACCGCCATGACACGGTCCCCAGATCCTCGTTCGTTACAACAGGTTGCACCACGGGAATGTGAGGTTAGGATTTGAGTAGGAGAGGTTTAGACAGGGAAACAATTGAAATAAAAATACAGTTCTTCTCAGAAATAGACTTTTGGGTATGTCTTCCATAAAAGTTACTCTTTTTATCATCATACTTCTTCGTGTCTTACGGCGAGTCTTAAAGGAAATTGTGTTTGTTAAGTTGTTATTTGTTTCTATGTCATCTAGGTAATAGACTCTATGCTAAATATTCCATACAGTATGATATCAGTAATTTCATATCTCAATGTTTACGTAGTTGGTTGTTTGATTGACTAGTTAGTTCACAGACAGCATATACTGGCCTGTCCACACCTGTGGAGTAACGGTCAGCGCGTCTGGCCGCGAAACCAGGTGGCCTGGGTTCGAATCCCGGTCGGGGTAAGTTACCTGGTTGAGGTTTTTTCCGGAGTTTTGCCCTCAACCCATTAAGAGCAAATGCTTCGTAACTTTCGGCGTTGGACCCTGGACTCATTCGCTGGCATTATCACCTTCATCTCACTCAGACGGTAGGTAATCAGCACATTTGTTAAAGCGTCGTAAAATAAACCTCTTATACCGTATATATGGTTGATTAAGAATAGCTTATTGCTAATGTATAGTATAGATAGTAATTTCATTCCTACGTTGGGATCAACTGTAGGACAAAATTCATGAAATAATAAAGGTGAATGTTGACTACAAATTTATCCAATAATAGGTATCTACATGTTGACTACCCTACATTAAAATATTTCATCTTGATTATTCAATGAAGACGGCTGCCCTCATATATGAATATTGTATATCAATGTTAATAATGATTCAAAAACTGTTCTCGAAAATGTCCATAAAGTCATTTAAATATGCATGTCTGCATGATTTATATGTCTAAAATGCAGGTATTAGGTAATTGATGATAGACAGGAATCGGGTCCCGGCATAGCTCAGATGGAAAGAGCGCTCGGCGCGCAAAGGTAAAAGGTCCTGGGTTCAATTGTGGGTACCGGAACAAGTTTTTCTCCGGTAATAGGTATCTACATGTTGACTACATTTAATTTTCATTATTCATTGAGGGAGACGAGGTCTCGTATATGAATTTATATACTAGATTTCAATTTAGTTACTGAGAGAAATAGCGAATAAACACTGCTTGGAACCTCTTAATTCGAGAAGATGTTTCTTTAAAGATATGATTCCCTCAGTCAGCAATGAATTCAGGGAATTATTCGGGAGGAAGAAAATTCCTCTCCCCGGTTGCTTACATTTCCCTCCCGTCCAAGATTTCATAAGCTTGCAAGGTAATTAAGTTTTAATTTTAATTTATTTAAGTGAATTAAAAATATGCCAATACACGCTAAAAATTTTTCTGTGTCTTACAAAGCTTTCGCCTTGGGTTGAGTTGAGCTTGTGAACATGGAAGTTAGTAAACATTCATCATATTTATTTATGGAATCTAAGTTAATTCTTTTGCTCTTAACAGGCATACGTTTATTTTATTTGAATAGCAATCCATATTTTAGAATATCATACACATGTTTCATATTATTTACATTATTACATTACGGTGTTTAATTTTATTTAGAGTATAAATTATTAAAATTATTGGTTGAGTAATTGTGTGGATATACCGCTCTATCTCAGGTATCTACTTTAAAAATAAAAAATAGGAAATGTAACACAAAATAAAATATGCAACAATTAATATAAATTTTGCAATGAAAACAATAAAGACAGAATTATTTATAAATTTCAATATGGATAATAACATACTTCGTATTTCCAGTTTATAAGATTCACTTATATTTAACTGCAATGTTATTATTTATTTCAGTGTAACACCTGAATAATATTCGGCGTGATGCGAGATTTTGGAGTTTTTACATCATATTATTATAATGACTATTACACTTTTACTACGTCACACTACTTTTGACCAATAAAACAATACGAAAGGACGTCTTTCAACCAATCATGGCTGCTTATCGCACAATTTTATCGCGTCCCTAGCATTTGTTTAATTTTATCGCATCCCTAGCATTTGTTTATTTTTATCACTACCCTAGCATTTGTTTCTTTGTTTGCCAACATTTCAAACTGCACTGGTCTGGACGTCAAAAAACAGAAAATTACAAACCACTCCAGTCGATGCACAGCACTTTCAAATATGACTCGCATTGGCATTCAAGAACAAGAATTGATAAAGATCACTGGTCATAGCTATGCATCATCCCTGAAACCCTAATTACAAATAAATGAAGATCACCAATCGGAAATCTTGAATAAGTTGAGGGATACACCATGTAGGCTACATCGAGTTCACTTCTTTTACGCACACGTCCAATATAACATCAACTGAACCACCAGCCACTAAAACATTCAAATTTGAAAATTGTACTTTCAATAAATGTTTCTTTTAAAATTATTCATGTTTATTTTTTTATTTCATCATCGTTAATTAAAACGTTTCTTGTTTATTTCATCGTCCCTTATTAAAACATTTCTAACACACGTTTATATCATTTAGGTTATGTTTGTTATAGCTTCTGCTATATGATGTTATGGATAGTCACGTATCAGAGATTGTTTAATACTAAGATTTATTGAAAATAATCTGTCAAGTGACGTTGATTACTGGGATCCGGATGATTGAAGTGGAATGCAAATGTTTTAATAAAAATGAAACTGAATCAACAAAGCCTTCTTGGCTAGTAACCGTCCACAGAGTTCAATGAAGATTCCATAGTTGACACAACTGATAACAAGAAAACAGCTAATCATAATACGCTACTGCCATCTAGCGTAATGTTGAGATGATACAATAATACATTTGAAGACAGTTGTATTTTCGTAAGTCAATTAGGGGAGAGTCGGGTAGTATCGGACAGTGCGTTTCTTTTATCTACCACCATATGGTAGCACCTGAATGACATGGTTACGTTTCTCTATGCGACATCACAGAAACGTAACAATGTCAATCAGGTACTATCATCGTGTGGTAGGTAAAAGAAACTCACTGTCCGATATTACCCGATGTCCGATACTACCCGACTCTCCCCTAATATTTTATTGTATTGAAGTACTTTGTTACTTCTAATCTTTATATACTTTCTTCTAATCGTGTAATAGTCAATTAAATCGCACTCGATTTTTGATTTTCTCTAGATAAATCAAAACCTCTAGTGAGATTACTGTTGACAAGAGTTTCTAACGGTTCGGAGCTATATGACTACATCTTGGACTGAACTAGGATTACATCTTAACTGATAGATTCTCCTTGTATGTATTTATTTACACTGCAAATGGACAAGCACCCGGTGGCAGTGGTACAAACAATATAAACAATACACAATAAAATTACAATACACAATACAATTAGCCTATACAATACACAATACAATTAGATACACAATACAATAAGAATACACAATACAATAATACACAATAATTACAATTAGTAATACGTAAAATAACCTAATTCATAAGTGAACTTAATTTTACATTACAACCTACATATGTATAGGCCCTACATAAGTTTCACATTGGTACGGATAATAAACTTTCACTTTACTCTCTTTTCACTCATTGCACTGGCACTATGACACATTTGACTGACACTTTAGAATACATTTCACTGGCACTATATAACACATTTCACTGACACTATAGAACACATTTCATTGAGACTATAAATTATCATTGATGGAAACTATTCACTACACTATAAAACCATAACTTCACTGACTAGCCACGCTTCACTGATACAACAGTTCAAATAAGACAAACACTTACTCCCTTATGCATACCTATAAGCAGAACTACATTTAAACTAAACTTACAATTCAAACCAAGGGAGTAACTCGTAAAGCTGAATAAATACATGTCACCTTAAAAACATTGCAACTTAATTTTAATTTACACTTTTTACACAACTTTTTAAGTTATTCTTGAATCTCCTTACGGAAGGCAGCCCTCAAAGAACGCTGCAGGTAGATCATTCCAATCATTTATAGTTCTATTTTAAAATGAGAATTTACCTACATCCATTTTCTGTTTCCTACATTTGATTTTAAAATCATGATCGTTCCTACCATAGTACGTTGGCTTCTCTAACCGAGCCGTTATGTCTACCCATGCTTTTTGACCTAGATGTCCTCTATACAATAATGTTATTCTAGTTTTCCTACGTCTGTTTTCCAAATTTTCCCATTTACGTTCCTTTATCGTATCATTTCCGTCTTCTCTTTTACCCTTATCAAATTTAGCTGCCCTATACTGGATCCTTTCTAAGCAATTTATCTGATATATTCTTTCTTTTAACTTTCCTGATAATTGAGCCAAAATGTAGGTCTAAACATTGTAATTTTTTTACATCTATGGCGCTAATTGAAAATACAGTCCTCATAGAGTTTTATCAAATTTATTGTTTTCCTCCTTTCTCATCAAACCACTGTTTTTAATCATATCTCTCTCAGTCAATGTGTTCCATACTTCTTGTTTCCACGTAGTGTACTTTGACTACTGTGGTCTTCTTTCTACAGTATTATTTCTGGTGGATTCCATTCCGATTCATTCCTTGAAATTCTCTCTTTCGGTAATTACCTTTTTTTTATATATATACTCGTATATTCATTCATTGAATTTTGTATTTCATTTAACTTTTAACGACAATTTTTCTCATTATGTCTCACTTAGACATCATCGCCAATGTCCTCTACTAGAAGGCATTTCTGGTGATAATAATAATAATAATAATAATTAATAATAATAATAATAATAATAATAATAATAATAATAATAAAGGGAAATTATGGTTCCCGCAATGCCGAACCTCATTGTGATGTTTAATTTTGCTCTTTAGGGGAAGCTTGTATTAGGTACATCCTAATTAGTGAAGTTCCAGTGGAAAATAAAGCTTTTCCGACTTAATCGATGATGGATTTTTTATTTTATTTTAGTAGGTTATTTTACGACGCTTTATCAATATATCTGGTTATGTAGCGTCTGAATGAGATGAAGGTGATAATGCCGGTGAAATAAATCTGGGGTCCAACACCGAAAGTTACCCAGCATTTGCACGTATTGGGTTGAGGGAAAACTCCGGAAAAAACCTGAACCAGGTAACTTGCCCCGATCGGGAATCGAACCCGGGCTACCTGGTTTCGCGGCCAGGCGCGCTAACCGTTACTCCACAGGTGTGGAGTCGATGATGGATCACAGTTATTTTGTTGAATGCCATATTTATAAAAAATTTAGAGCAGTACTTTTGAATTGCTCATCACGTGAGCGGATTCCGATATTCACAGTATTATTATATATTCCACATAATTCTTTAGACGCATCTAGTTGTTATTAGAGGTCCTTGCTGGATACCGCCATAGAGCGTCGTTTGAACATGTAACACGAAAGGAGGTCAGTAGATGAAATGAGTGCTAAATATTTTATGTATTCATTCATAACTATGTCCATACTATTTTCATATGCTGCATGCAGAAATGGTGCCTGGAACAGAAACTTCCCATCTGTATAAGGTTGATTATCGTTTTCAAATCTACGCAGCCGAAATTCTCGAGTCTCTATGGCATTCTCTAAAATACTGTGACAATACTTCAAAGCAGTGGTTCCCAACCTTTATTGACTGACGACACATTTTACTGAATGCCCACGATATCGCGACACACTTATTTGTTTTTATTAATAATAATAACAACAATAATAATAATAATAATAATAGTGTTAATAATAATAATAATAATAATAATAATAATAATAATAATAACCAGTGCTTTTCTTCTGGAGAAAAAGGTGATGGAACTCAGTGTAGAATATTTTATAGCGGACGGGGAGATGGGTACTGTTACTGCATGGGAATTTCGTAGTTTTTAACCTCCTTTTCGTCCCACTAAGACTTTCGCGATCTAAGCGGAATTGAAAGAAAATTATTAAAAACATTCACACATATTTCGATTCCATGATGAAAAATGTAACAAAACGATGCCGGAATGTCGTTCCAGAGCGTTCCGTCAGAAAAAGAAAATACCACTAATAACAATTTCTGTGTAGTGTTAGACATCCAGGGTGCTATTCATAGACATTGCGCTAGCCCGCGCTACGAGCGTGCTAAACTAGCCCCGGCTATCGGCTGTTTACTTGTACAGAATTCATATCATATCGTATCGCTAACACTGGTTTATGAATACGAAAAACGTTAGTTCGCTGATCATCCACCGGAAGACCGCGCTAAGAATGTCTATGAATACGGCCCCCTGTGTTGTAAATGGGTCGATATTAACACGGAATTTAAAAAAAGAGAAGAGGTATTAGAAAAAAACAAAGGTATGTGTCAAAAATCTCAATCAGTCTATGCTGTATGTTCGATAAAAGATTTTTTTATCGTTTTTAGAAACTCAGCTATTTAAATTAATGTGAAGTCTGCGCTTGACAGGTTGCAAGAGTTTCTCTATATGTGACCTTATGATTGACAGGCCAACACGTAAGTCATCTTCAAAATGCAGCAGTCTGTTTTTTGTTTATATGTAATTCACTATTTTCATGGTAGAAAATGCTGATTCACACAAGTATGACGTTGAAAACGGCAATCCTAAATGTATTTTTAGTTTATTCGGCGCTATCGACTGATTTTACAAAACATTTCCACATATGACATTCGAGATTTTGTTTATATTCATCTCCACGCCACGTAAAACTATATTGCAAGTTTATTATTCATCACTATAATATTTACGAAATGCAGTACGTTTTTGCTAACCCTGAAGGGAACTTTCACTCACATTGTATGAATTAGCACTGCTGCCATCTAAACCAGAACTTAATTCAGATTGTGTTTTTTTACTTAAAAATTTCTCCATAAAAATCTGAATAAAGCACTTTTCATAAAATAATCGCACTATCACCCACTCACACGTAGGGCCTATATACTGAACTGGCCAATATGTTCTAACCATTCTAAACTCTGTTTATTACTAAGTGGGAAGAGTAAACTAATTACTAAGCATTGTTGGAGGTCTTCACTTATCGCCAGGCAGAAAAATTAAACTGATCATTATTGCAGGTATTCACGTTTCATTGGTAAAGTCTGTGTCAAAATAAATATACCATATCAGAGACCCTAGATCATAATTATATACCCCAGATAGGTCGGCCTTATAGGCTTTGACGTTAACAACTTTTGTCAGGTTTACTACGCTGCCATCTAGTTGTTACATAAGGAGTCACATCATAATTCCCATTTTAATTGCATTAGCGACTATGCTGCCATCTCGTGTTCGTTTACGGCGGATGGGTGGCGATCCTGGCGGTTCTCTTCAAACGATTTAACATAGCGGTGACCTATCTGTTACATATATGATCTAGGCAGAGACTTCGTTTTAAATAAAAAAAAATACGTTGTAAAGAGACTTCCTGGATGGCATAAAATTTATTTTTGAACTCCAAAATTTCGGGACACACTCAATGGGGCTGCGCGACACACAGGTTGGAAACCACTGCTTTAAAGAATAATAAAATTATCTCAATTCTTTTTTATTTTTATTGTAGTAGGTTATTTTACGACCTTTTATCAACATCTAAGGTTATTTAGCGTCTGAATGAGATGAAGGTGATAATGCCGGTGAAATGAGTCTGGGATCCAACACCGAAAGTTACCTAGCATTTGCTCATATTGGGTTGAGGGAAAACACCGGAAAAAACCTCAACCAGGTAACTTGCCCCGACCAGGAATCGAACCCGGGCCACCTGGTTTCGTGGCCAGACGCGCTGACCGTTACTCCACAGATGTGGACTCTTTATCTTACTCGAAGTACAAAAGAACCCAAAAGTTTTGAATTATAGCACACATATACAGTAGTTAACTTATACTCGTGTAATAAAATATGAGCCGTTCAGAGCAGAAGTGGTGTAAGTCAAAATTAGGTAATGAGGTTTAAAGTAAAATTTCTGTATAATAAAGCGCACAGTAGCAATTAATATGTCCTTCGTGCCATCCACTGAACACTAATAGTTTGAATAAATTCAATATTAATTGCTACTTTGCGGTGTATTTTACAGAATGTTTACTTTAACCCTCATTACCAATTTCTGACTTACACCACTTCTGCTCTGAACGCCTCATATGAAACCATACACATTTATATACCTACTGTATATAACAGGCCTACATATGTCTGAAAATCTAAAATTTATGGTAGTTATTGTATTTGCTTCTGGTCTATCTCAAGTCCAAACCCGCTGAGCAAATAATAGCCGTAAGTATAGCGTCCATTGGAAGAGAAGTAAAGCTGTAGATCCCTTGTAGTGGATTTACTATGTAAATAAGAAAGATGCTTTTATTCTCGCATAAGATGAAGTACCTGGAAGATCGAATATCGGTCGATAAAAGGAACTGGTTATTTTCAAAGACTGTACTACTCTGTCAAAATCATGAAGACTAAGGCGGATCGGAGAAACTTATTCCTTCTAGCTATTCGGATGCGATGTTGAAGTCCTCTAGTTAGTCAAACTAACATTTTTCTAGCCACGCTTTTCTAAATTATTTCTGAACGAACGGTATTTTGTTCTCCGATGATTAAATAGGCTATGCCTTAATCACAACACAGACACTACCACAGCGAAAGACATGAATATAATATTGATTTTCTGCAACTGTTCACAGGACACCCGCTATCAATTTAGATAAACAGCCTTCAATGTATTTTTCCCTTTTTACTATTCAGGAAAGCAAAATAAAATATATTTAAAGTGTAAACTTGCGTAAAGGCAAAATATAAATTAACACTACAAGGCCAACCGGCCATTTTTACCGATTTTGATACCTATTTAATTTCTTTGTATCTCCTCTGTGTATCGGTTCATCAGTTTCGTTCTTCGGGACTTTTATTGAATTTACTCTCCTTAGGTCCCCAGAAAATTGAAGTCCCAAACGTTATAATTTATGGGCGTAACAAGTAGGGTAAAGGTGCCTAAGTCCGTGATACCCGTGATTTTATCCCACGATAAAATTTCAATTGACTGCCATGGAATTGTGGTCTCTGACTTTTAAGTTTTTTAAATACCTAACAGATGCCAGCAGATGTCTTCTTTTTAATTCTATTGACTACCCGCCTTTTAAATAGAAGCAGTCGACTGCAGAAGCTTTTGTTCAGTGAAAGATGGTTGACCAGTAAGTTTTTCTTTCTCTTGTGACCACTCCAGAAGAAACATTTTATATTTGAGGTAAAAATTAATATAGCATTATAAAAATGATATATTACTGTAGATTATAGTCAGCTGAATCAATGTGTATGATTATTTAAACATTATGAGCCAACAACAGGAGCTTTCCTATCTTCGGAATTATTTTCATATTTCTCCTTCCTGGCTCACTCGACCAGCGATGCCAACGCTAAATTGTAAAATTAATGTCCATGAAAGAAAATAGTTCGTGGAAATAATAATAGAAATAAGTTATAGAAAACATCAATTATAATGATAATAAAATAATAGGATATATATTTAATTTAATTACTGCTGTTGTTAATAGAAATAATTGTGTTATAATTCAATTTATTCAAATTTAATTTTTGTATTGAATTTAACTTTAAATTTATTTTGTTTATAATGTATCAATATGCAACATGTATTCCTGTAGTTACACAACATTTTCTATGAAATTTGTCACTTAGGCTCTTTTCCTATGTTGTAATTTCTTGCTTAATTCATATTAAATAATATACCATGATTTTAATGTGTTTTTCCAAATACACGTTTGTTTTCTGAACAGTTAATGAGGATTATTTTAGTATCACGGAACTAAGATATCACTCACGGAATTAGGAAACCACTATCACGGAATTTGGAGCCCTGTCACGGATTTAGGAGCCACTGTATAACAATGAAGAATCATATATTATATACCAAACTTGTGAAACTGTTGACACTGAAGGTTGTAAAAACTTAGCAAAATGTCCAAATAACGTCATTTAGATGTTATTTGAAAATTGTTATTACAATTTTTGCATAAATATAGACTTTATTAAATATGTCACGAAATTAGGCAACCTTACCCTACAGCTACATAGAAGGACCAACATAGGTCATTTTGACCGGTCTGCATTCTCTTATTTCCATGCAGCAGAAAACTACAAATATTGCTGTTTTATGATCGTCTTCCGCCGTCTAACAATGAACTCAATACATTGTCGCCATGTTGCAAGTTTATTGAATGTATGCGGCAAGTCTTTCATATTACCCAAAATATTCCCTGGTTGATACTCAAAATATATAAACGACAATAGGAAGTTTATAACCGCTTTCCTGTGGCATTACAGTACAGTTAATCTATTTTGGATGACAGCGGCAATTCTTTTGACAACTGTGTAAAGTATTTCATTAATCTATCTCAAATTCCTGTTCGCCATTTGCTGTAGTTCTTTAGAAAACATGACACGAAATGGTTTGAGCAATGAAGAATTTCTGGCACGAAAGATTATGAGCGATGAAGAATTGTGCATTATTTAGAAATATTGTCAGAAATAGATTCGGAGAGAGAATACTAGCTAGTGTTTGTGACGAAGATGAGAATGAAACTGGTGATCCTAATTATACCTCGCAAGATTGTACAGGGACATCATTTTATTTTTACTAACATTTTTAATATTAACCTGTCTATACCTTTAGAGAACCGGAAACACCGCTTGCTCCCCCCTCCAAGACTGGAGTTCGATGATACTGGCGTAAAATACAAATCACTCTACTAGGTATAGGATGGAAGAAAAGTAGTTCATCCATTTACGTAAAATAGGAAATATCGCGATTTTGAGTTTGATAATTTTCATTAGGTTTTTCTTTAATCAAAGTACAGTACTGTATTAAGAATAAGTGTTTTTACTCACGAAGTGACTTACCCATACGAACGTATTCATTATGGAGTGTATACTGTCTACAGCACATTAGCGTACAATATAGAGAAAGAAGTTAAATTGAAAAATAATCATAATATGAATATTTAAACACAATTTTGAAAATGGTGGCCGTTCATTTCGATACAGGCTTCAGTTCTTTTGTGCATGTTATCGCACTATAGACTATTGCATCTAATTCCAATTGCCAGTTTCGTCCTTCGTACTAGTAATTCATGTTGAAATAATTCTGTACCTACTCTACGTACTGTGAATTCAATCTTCACTTCTGCCCGACCCGAAAATATAAAATTACTCAGACATGCTATCTACTGTCCGTCCAAGTGGTTATGCCGCAGGATTGTAGAAAGGGAGGAAATCTCGTGACAGTTAATTACTTAACGAAGCCCTTTTATTTAAGTTAAATTAAGCAGCTGTATAATATTACGTAAACGTCCAATTCATAAGAGAAATTAATGTTTTGAGAAAAGAGCTAAGACAGCCCAGCTTTTACAGAGGGGCGAGCAGAAGCAGGTGGGGGAAATCGGGATGCGATGTAGGCAAACGGACAGTACCTGTGCGAAAATATGGTTCAATATTGAAAGCTCTTTCGTCACTGGAAAACGCGAACATATTTCTGGAACGTACTATACCCAGTAACTCAATACTGCTTACTATCTGCGGTCTTGGTTCTGTGTGGAGTTGGAACTTCCTTAGTAGAAGGGGTGGGAGTGAAGTACATTCAAAAACTCAGGTAAGTTACAATAAAAATTGAATTAAAAATAAAATGATGTCCCTGTACATCTCAGCAGTGTCCAGGAAACCAGGGAGGAAGTCCTGTCAGATTGGAGGGTGTCATAGTAGAAATAAACACACCACTTGTGTGCGCAAAGTGTAACAAATTGTTGTGTTGCCAGTGATCTGAAGGAATCATGTATGTGTGTGCAAGATGTAATTATAATAACCAATGGACAATGGATGCATTCAGTCGCACCTCGTCATACTCATCCTCTTTCACAATAGCCCTGCCAAGACTCTGGAATTCGTTACCTGCTAGCAACGGAAACTTACTAGGCAGTTGGTCAGTAATTGACACTCGTTCAGACATGGTTTCTTGTAGATAGTTCTCATAATCTATCAAAAAATATTTCAATATCCGGTAATTTCATCACTATAGAATTTTGTTATTCTAGGTTTAATTTGTAATTCAGTAAATACAAAAATATTCTTTGTTCTTAACTTCTATGATAAATTGTCTAGTTTTCATTAATCGGGTAATCTTGTCGTACTTTAATTTTTATTGTAATTGTAATTGTAAATTTAATATTAATTGTAATTTTATTTCTTATACTATAGTTGTAGTCCCCTGGTAGAGGGGCAGAGAAGGCCTGACGGCCTTATCTCTACCAGGTTAAATAAATAAATACTACTACTAGAAACTATATATTTCCAAAATACTTAATGTAAAATAGAGTGAACGAATTTTTCATTACACATGCTGTTAAGAACAGAATTACATCCGAGAAATGGTAGAATTAATATGGTAATAGTTAGACACAGTTAATAAAACAATTTTTCATCGAAGCGTAACAATTTTTTCTTCAAAGAAGAATGTATAGCCTACTGGTTTCAAATTACGCTCAGAGCCATAGTGGCCCAGGCGCCATTTATTAAAAAGAGAAAAAACAATGATTAAAATTAAGTAATTACCATAATTTAACGAAACATGGAGCAAGTAAGATAAAGTATGCACATTAAAACTAACTTGTATGTCAATTTCATTAAACTATAATATTTATTTAACTTTAACCCTAGCTTTCTATGTTTTTAATAATTGGCGCTTGGCATGCTAAGGCTCTGAACCTTCCAATTACTGTAGTAAGATGCTATTTCAAATAAAGTTTTAAATAACAGAAAATTTGACGATAAAACGTGCGGGTCAAAATGACCGTTGCTGGTGGTTTGAAAGTCCGGGTCCTCGTAGTGTTAATACGGCAGTTAAAATTTGACAATAAATGTAGAATTATAAAATGACATTTTAATACGAACCAGAGACATAAGTCTCTGAACTATCTGAATATAAATGACGTAACCGAAAATGCATTTATGAAAGAAGTCTTGGACCTATTGTGCAGTTTCTTTATGCGCTAGGAACGATGGCGGCAATGATGGTAATTGTAATACCTTCTGTCTCCTACTCTTCTTGGGTTGTCTGGGAAAGGAGATGAATTTCTCTCCACTCCTTTTCTTTGAAACAGTGTCATTATTACATCATCAAGCAAAATGATTACATCTCTGAAATTGTTTTCATGTGACGTAGGGTTCAAGCACAATCAGTCACCCTGCTGACAGAGGAGATGGCTTATTTTCTGGCAGTGTGACAACGTAGTGACACAAAAGTTGTAGCGCTCCTAAAGAATTACTTCCTGGAGGAGATTTTTATCATTCAAAGCTGAACATCTTTTGATGTATGGTCATTATGCAATTCAAACAAACATTTAAAATTGCTATTGATTACCGAGATCGCTGCTGCTCTCTTAGGTACTAATAATGTCGTTAGGATATACAGTACTTCTATGGAAGCGATATAGCATGACTTTATTGGAAAGTGTAGGAAAAAGGTTTCTGCAAAATAAAATACATGTGAAAACTATCCCGCGTTCTTCGCGTGTTTCAAAATTGGATCTTGCTGAAACGTTCAGCTAATCTCTAACAACGTAGCAGCTTGAGCAAGCTTACAAGTTTCACATAATCCAGAAGAAAAGTTTATGAATTCCATGTAAATATCTGATTTGCATTTGAATAACCTGATTAAGGTATGGCGATACTGATAGAAATAATTTCTTTTTCTTTGTATGTAGTGAATAATTACTGTTTTAACCGACCCATTGTTTTACTGCCTTACTAGTTGACATGCCGACCAACCAACCGACCTACAAACCCAAATTAAATGACAAACCGAATTGACTGCGTAATTCATTGACTTAGGAACGATTTCACCAATATGTTACTAATCCAGAATTAACTAAAGATAATTTAAATACGGAAGTTAAACCACATTTAATTCGTTTGTATTTTACTAAACTAATAATCATTTATAACAAAGTCCATTAATTTAATTCCCAATTAAGCCATCAAGATCTTCGGAAACATAGTAAAATCGTAATTTCGAAGGCTATGTGCCTTGTTAATGTAAGCAGTGACCATTATAAAGAGCTCATGTGTTATATTAAGGACTATAAAATGTCATTATAAACAGAGGTAACCTCTAAACATATTAAAATCGTCGAAAACAAAAAGACGGATGTGCAGAATTTAGAAGAAAGGATGAAAGGTTGAAAATAAGCAGAAATAGCTTTCAATGCAAAAAAAAACTTCATCCTAATATCTTCAGCAATATTGAAGTCAAAACGGCATAATATGATAGTAGATGCAAGGAAATATGCAAGAAATAAAATAGAATTCATGGGTTTGCGCTATACTAATGTAATATTAGGCTTACATGATAGCTTACTTACTTCCTTACTTACTTACTTACTTACTTACTTACTTACTTACTGGCTTTTAAGGAACCCGGAGGTTCATTGCCGCCCTCACGTAAGCCCGCCATTGGTCCCTATTCTGAGCCATATTAATCCAATCTCTATCATCAAATCCCACCTTCCTCAAATCCATTTTTATATTATCTTCCCACTCACGTCTCGGCCTCCACAAAGGCCTTTTTCCCTCCTGCCTCCCAACTAATACTCTATATGCATTTCTGGATTCGCCCATGCGTGCTACATGCCCTGCCCATCTCAAACGTCTGGATTTAATGTTCCTAATTATGTCAGATGAAGAATACAATGCGTGCAGTTCTGTGTTGTGTAACTTTCTCCATTCTCCTGTAACTTCATCCCTCTTAGCCCCAAATAATTTCCTAAGCACCTTATTCTCAAACACCCTTAACCTATGTTCCTTTCTCAAAGTGAGAGTCCAAGTTTCACAACCGTAAAGAACCGATAATGTAACTGTTTTATAAATTCTAACTTTCAGATTTTTTTAAAGCAGACTGCATGATAAAAGCTTCTCAATCGAATAATAACAGGCATTTCCCATATTTATTCTGTGTTTAATTTCCTCCCGAGTATCATTTATATTTGTTACTGTTGCTCCCAGGTATTTGAATTTTTCCACCTCTTGGAAGAATAAATTTCCAATTTTTATATTTCCATTTCGTACAATATTCTCGTCGCGAGACATAATCATGTACTTTGTCTTTTCGGGATTTACTTCCAAACCTATCTCTTTACTTGCTTCAAGTTAAATTCCCGTATTTACCCTAAACGTTTGTGGATATTCTCCTAACATATTCACGTCATCCGCATAGACAAGCAGCTGATGTAACTCGTTAAATTCCAAACCCTCTCTGTTATCCTGGACTTTCCTAATGGCATACTCTAGAGCTACATTTGTTATTTATATTACTTAAGTTACAGTATTTTAAGCAACCGAACATTGATTAGATGTTTCTTCAATAAATGTATCATTTAAATTTTATAAAGCACCGGTACTTACCTTTCAGTTGGCAATTCTAAATCGCCTTTTTCATCTTCTGTTTCGGAAGTTATCCTCGCCCGTCTTCGTAAGAAATTATCATTTTCAAATATCAAGTCCTTCATTCTCCTCGGCACGATGAATATTATTGTCGTTAATGCAGGAGTAATTATATTTAAATGACAAAATATTGAGCAATTAACTTAAATGTAATATAATTAGAGCCTAAAGCCCAATTTGTATTGATGAAATGCATTGTTCCTTAAAGTGTAAATTAAAAAGACTTTAAGTACTGTAACAATTTATTAAAGTTAAATACGATTGGTGAAATCGGCCCTTAACGGCCAACCTGACTAACTTCTAGACAGACAGATACTGTATGTCTTACTCATGAAAGACTGACCTTATTTTGTAATTGGATGACTTATTGACTAACTGATTAAAGATCAACAGACCATTTTACTGATTGACTGACTTTTATCTGGAACTTGTCTAATTTACCATCTACGTCCACCAAGTCAGTGAATGAAAGTATGTAAATAGGAATACCTAGTTTTCGCAAATCATGGATCCGCGGAATGAAATTCTTTAGTTGATAAAAACAAACATTTTATGTTCTATATCTTTGCAGATCAAAATGCAGTAAGTCTGAACTCTCGAATTGAAGCGAAATTTTATGTATACGCGACATTTTTGTGTTTAGCACGAATTTATTCGAAATTAATGTTTTACAAGTACAATTGAATAGTTTTTTGAGAAACCCCTTAAGTAACATTTTAACAAAATTGAGTTCATTGCTAATTTCTGTTCTATAGCGATAGATATACCATTGTGTATAAAAATATCACAAGTCGAACGGCATTTGTATTGTGACGTGCGCTTGAAAATTAGGTTTCGTGGAGAAGGCCCATAAGTCAGTGACAAGGCTGACGCAGAATGAACAAAACTATAGCCTTTAGGTGTTGTGTTTTATAAATTAATTATTTTGATTCTGAATTTTGGATTTGTTAGAATAATGTTGTTGTCCTTTGTGTAATGTTTTATTGTATTAGATTATTTCATGTAGAACTTTATTATTTATGTTGTAATGACATTTCGTATAGGTTAGAATTCAATTTGTTCACATGAAGCAAAAATTATGTAGTCAACTTCTAAATACTGATAATTAAAAACAATATGGTTTCAATATTTCCGTCTCTGACTTATTTATTATAATGTATACCAAGAAAATTATTTTTTGTTAACACATTTAAATTACATTGTGAACGTTTTCGCCCTGTGTAGGGCATCTTCAGACGATTGTATAGATATCTGTGCATAGTGTACAAAATCAATATTACATCATACAGGAATGTGACTAATTATACAAACTTTACAATTTTTTAAAATCTGTGAAAACACTTAGAAAATAATCTAAACTAAAGGTGAACATGATTGAATGACAAGAGATTACATTTTATGAGAAATATGCATATTTAATTGCATACTGTAATTGTCTATGACAAATAAAGAATTTGCGAGGAGGCTATTATTATGTGGAGTCGTTAAAATATATTGCTACAGTGAAAAATATGTAAAGACTCGTAAGTGGACACTTGTTTGGAAATGGGAAGCATAATTAAATATGCATATTTGCACAGAGTGTACAGGAACTGCTTACAAAAAATCAATAAGTATATATGGGGTCAGAGATAAATGGTATGATTCTGGATTGATATATACGTGAATAGAGAAAGCATTGCGGATTAACAAGAAAAAACAAGAAAACAGGAAGAACAGAGAATGGTAAATGTAATTTACACAAATATGAGTGAAGAACACTATGATCACCTATTATCAATTATGTTGAAAATAGAATAGTGGTTGAGAAATCGTCAAATACTATTATAATGGATTAATGTTGCAATTGTGTGATAATGTAGAAAGAATGAACATCAAAGTATTATAAATATATATCATTGCAATAGGTGGCATCGGAATTATTATAAAGCGTAGTATAATAGAAGGGCAGGGCATAGTTGCGCCCCACGGTCAAGTAAGATGCAGCAGATAAAAAAGGGTCCCTGTTTTGTGGGCATAGTTGCGCCCCGTTCCCATCAGGTAGAGAAAAGGGGCATGGGATAGTTGTGCCCCGATGAAATAGGTAGAGAAAAAGACACTACGGAAACTCGAGCCTCGTAATCAACCAACCTTATTGATTTCTTATGTGATTTAATATTTATTAAAATGAACACCATGAAGTTGGCAGTACTTTTTAACTGTTTTTCTACTGTTTATGCAGCGATTATCGATAGCCTACCGCAAAAATGAACACAATAAAGTTGGCAGTACTTTACAAACTGACATATTCAAATGAGTGAGCCGTTGGAATATGGGGCCTTAGCAGTCTTGACATTTTATTAGTAATTTTCACACCGTCTGTGGCGTATAGTGAAGTTAATTTAAAATGAATGTTAAATTTAGTGAAAAAGGTAAAGAGTTAACAATTCACAATGGCTCCAAGTTTCAATTTTCGAAACCCTTTACTGTAGGGTTAAGATGTCTGTGTACAAACAAAAAATGCAGTGTAATTTTAAATAGCAAAATTGATCATATGCTAGGCCTGCCTGATATCAATGCAGCTACCATTATAATATTTTTAAGTAATTTATTTATTTTGTGTACTATCCTGCCTGATATCAATGGAGCTACCATTATAATATTTTTAAGTAATTTATTTATTTTGTGTACTATGTCCATCGGGGCGCAACTATGCCATGTCCATTCTGCTACCTCATTCCTTCGGGGCGCAACTATGTCATGTCCATTCTGCTACCTGATTTCTTCGGGGCGCAACTATGCCATGTCCATTCTGCTACCTGATTTCTTCGGGGCGCAACTATGCCATGTCCATTCTGCTACCTCATTCCTTCGGGGCGCAACTATGCCATGTCCATTCTGCCACCTCATTTCTTCGGGGCGCAACTATGCCATGTCCATTCTGCCACCTCATTTCTTCGGGGTGCAACTATGCCATGCCCATTCTGCTACCTCATTTCTTCGGGACGCAACTATGCCATGTCCATTCTGCTACCTCATTTCTTCGGGACGCAACTATGCCATGTCCATTCTGCTACCTCATTTCTTCGGGGCGCAACTATGCCATGTCCATTCTGCCACCTCATTTCTTCGGGGCGCAACTATGCCATGTCCATTCTGCCACCTCATTTCTTCGGGGTGCAACTATGCCATGCCCATTCTGCTACCTCATTTCTTCGGGACGCAACTATGCCATGTCCATTCTGCTACCTCATTTCTTCGGGACGCAACTATGCCATGTCCATTCTGCTACCTCATTTCTTCGGGGCGCAACTATGCCATGTCCAGTCTGCTACCTCATTTCTTCGGGGCGCAACTATGCCATGTCCATTCTGCTACCTCATTTATTCGGGGCGCAACTATGTCATGTCCGTTCTGCTACCTCATTTCTTCGGGGCGCAACTATGCCATGTCCATTCTGCTATCTGATTTCTTCGGGGCGCAACTATGCCATGCCTAGGCCTCCCGATTGAATGCGGGGCGCAACTATGCTAAACCGTAATAGAAATTTCTTGTTGCCGTAGACATTCGCTGTATGTTGTCAAATGATGATTAATTAATGATATGTAACAAATGTAATCAGATGTTCCTGGTCACAAATAGCACCACAAATGGATCAATTGATCTAGTGATATATATCACATAACTTATTTTGTTTAATCTTCTTGTTATGATTTTTACCAAATATCTTATATGCTATATTCAGAAGGCTTATTCCTCTATAACTAATACAATCAAGTCTATTTCCTTTACTATATTTCATTCAAAATTTCTCAGTTGAATTTTGAACATTCAATATGCGAAGTCGGGGTTCCTTTATAAGGCGTAAAGTACAAATTAAATTAGATTAATTGCCTGCCATATTAAGTTTTATTAGAAATTTGATAAAGGGCTGCTTACGGATTGAGAGTGACACTGCGTCTGACGCGTGTATCTTTCTCCTCTTGTTGAATTCGCAGTGTCTAATCAAATGCAAATGTCCACAACAAATCACTCCAATTGCTTTAGTACCCCCTACGAGTCTGTGAAATAAATTACCTTTTTTCTCTCTTTTTTTTCTACCATTGATTCGATTTAAACCATTTTCAATAGGTCCAATTCGTGACTAAATGCACACAATTACAAAAATCACCTTAATTCCTTCATTGTATTGGGGGCTATTTTCCACTCCTGCCGTAACAAACAATCAGAAGTTTTAACGTGTGTAGGCCTATATCCATATAAATGAATCTAATTTCCCAATTACTGGAGCCTTGTAGACTCTATTGTAGAATAATGTGGGAGAACCTTTGTACTGAGGTAAATTAGACCATAACTATTGTGAATAGTTAATCTCTACATTCGAAATCCGTTTCCCCCGAGGTTAATGCACTTTTATGTAAATACCGTGGACATTTGTATGCAAAGTATGCCTACATAAAAATTGTAGGCCTACACCACGCATTCTTTTCATATTTGTTTTACTCGCTTTCAGAGTAATTGGCTACTAATTATAATTCTCAATTCTTGCAGACAACAGCTGTGGATAATCGTCCTTTGTGATTCAATGCCATTGTAATTAAAAGTAAAAGTACCCCTTTGCATCGTGCAAACATAGTATGTGGATTCAGGAACAAGTTTTAAAATTGTAATAGAGTGAATCAGGGGGAGAACACTATCGGGGGAAGATGCTTATTTCTTTGTAGTTTCACATTCTTCCAAGAGAGAACGCCACGCGCATGTCTTCATGATCACTGAGACAGTTGAATGTCTGTAGAGTGGAAGCTAACTCATTTTGCCACGTGTTCTTGTTGTGAGAAGAAGAAAATAAAAAAAAAATAGTTCATTTTTCAGCTATAAAATAATTGCAAAGATATGTTAAAATTTTAATACATCCTTGAATTCGTAATAACTGTCAAACTTTTGTATTGGATATTGTAGTAAAGGTTCGAAAGTTTGTATTGTTAACAACCAACGACCTTGTTCCGCCATCTTAGGTTGCGTCACTGCACTAGGCATTTTACCCCGATACTTGGGGAAGATGTCAGTTTTTTTCGGTGTAAGATGGCAACTTGTTGCAACAGTTTTATTTTTTGTTTTATTGAAGGGAATTATTACTTAAAATCCTCTGATAGAAGTCAGTGGATTGAGGACAGTCTTCAACTTGCGATGGAACATGTTATAACAGAGGGTATGAACTATTGTAGAGTCACGCAAGCATACGGGATTCCTTACCGAACCCTTAAACGCCGCCTTAAAAAAGAATGATGACAAAAAAATGTACTGAATTGAATTCATTATGTACAAGATGTGATTTCACGAGTCTTGCACATGGCAATAAAATATGTGCAATGACTGTGATCCTAAGTAGTGATAAATGAGTGAAAAAGTGTCCATGAGCTTTAGATTAAGTCAATTTTGTTATATATATGTATCAGACCAAGTTCAGGTGAAATACAAATATCAGTAAATGTGTTAATTGCATTTGCCATCTTACCCGACTATCGGGAAAAGATGCCTACAGTGCAGGCAAGAAGAAAAACCTATATCTATAAAGAAGGTAATTAATATTTTCTGTTTTGTACCAAATATAGTTTCAAAATACCTTCCAGACTTTGACATTTCAATATGAAATTCAAAACTAAATGGACAGTATCTCAAATTTTCAATCAAAGAAAAAGTCAGGCATCTTCCCCCGATCCAATCTAGATGTTTTGAAAGTAGGTCTTTAGCAGACATATGACATTTAGTATAAAAAAAAGATATCATACACGGCATTAGATATAAATTGAATTAAAATGACAGTATTAAAAGTTGTAAACATCAATAAAGGAAACATAAATATTAGCATTTAAATGACCACCAGTACTTCGAGTAAAAGTGTCTTTGTGGAGAAATAGGAAAGAGAAACTTATGGTTATCTGGTAATTTATAAGAAATGTAGACAGTAGGATAAATTAAGCACAATTAATTCGTGTAGAGAATACTAAGAAATGTCGTCGTCATCGTCATCATCATCATCATCATCGTCATCGTCATCATCATCATCATCATCATCATCGTCATCACCATGGTCCTGTAGTAGCTAATAATATTAATAATACATGTCCAGGAATAATTGTATTGGCCGTATATGAAAATCATAAATGTACCCTGGCGCCACCAAGACCCGCCATGCCTGATATTTACCCCTGGTATTAATGCGATACCAATTAATCTTTCTGCTGTGAAAATAATAACTTTAGTAATAGATTTTTTTACAAAACCTAATTTACTTCAATCTTGTTCTTTCTCAGTTCCTCCACGAATCGACTACGTATCTTCTGACGGGTCACGAAAAGGGGCAGTTGAAGTTAAGAAAGGATCGGCCGTAACTTTGGAATGTCGAGCATCTGGCAATCCAGTGCCAACCATCACATGGACAAGAAGGGTGAGTTGAATTTCTTCTTAAGACTTTTAACATTAAAATGACTTTAATCTAACGTTCGATGATTCTGAATTGTGTATTTTAGATATGTTGTTTTGCGTCCGAGTTATACAATGTAACTAAAGACGATGAAAATTTGAAATCCAAGAGAAGTAGCCACTCTTGTAAAGTTAAGACAGTAATGTGCTTATAGTATTCTTTCACTGGGGCAAGTATAATAATATTTTAATTGTTTAGGAAATAACATTAGGCCTATCTATAATTAGGAGCTGGAATATACTGTCATAAGGAATTCGTTATTTATTATGTAGGCCTGTGTATGCATTATGTATATAGGCCTATGCTTAGTCAATTTAATAGAGCAGTGTATTATGATGACTATTACACTCTTACTACGTCATACTACTTTTGACCAAGAAAAAGGTACGAAAGGACGTATTTCAACCAATCATGGCTGCTTATCGCACAATTTTATCGCGTCCCTAGCATTTGTTTAATTTTATCGCGTCCCTAGCATTTGTTTCTTTGTTTGCCAACATTTGAAACTGCGCTGGTCTGAACGTAATATATATATATATATATATATATATATATATATATATATATATATATAATTACAAACCACTCCAGTCGATCCACAGCAGTTTCAAATATGACTCGCATTGGCATTCAAGAACAACAATTAATAAAAATCACTGATCATACCTATGCATCTTCTGAAATCCGATTTACAAATAAATGAAGAGCACCATTCGGAAATCCTAAATAAGTTGTAGGCCTAAATCAACGAGTTCCACTTCTATTACGCACACGTCCAATATAACATCAATTGAACCACCAACCACATTCACATTTGAAAATTGTACATTCAATAATTATTCCTTTTAAAATTATTCATTCGGAAATTCTGAATAAGTTGAATACACCATGTAGGCCTAAATCAACGAGTTCCACTTCTATTACGCACACGTCGAATATGACATCAATTGAGCCACCAACCACATTCAAATTTGAAAATTGTACATTCAATAATTATACTTTTTAAAATTATTCACGTTTATTTTTTATGTCATCGTCGTTAATTAAAACTTTTCTAACACTTGTGTATATACGTTAGGTTATGTTATAGCTTCTGCTATATGATGTTATGGATAGTCACGTATCAGAGATTGTTTAATATTAAGATTTATTGAAAATCATCTGCCAAGTGACGTTGATTACTGGGATTCGGATAATTGAAGTGGAATGTTGCATTTTAATAAAAATGAAACTGAATCAAGAAAGCCTTCTTCACTAGTAACATTGCCATCGTGTATAATAGATCTAGAACTTCTCGACGAGAAGGCATTGCTCACTACTGCCATCTAGCATGCATCTAGCGTAATATTTGTAATGTTGAGATGGTACAATAATACATGTGAAGACAGTTGTATTTTCGTAAGTCAATTAATATTTTATTATATTGGAGTACTTCGTTACTTCTAATCTTTATATACTTTCTTCTAATCGTGTAATAGTCAATTAAATCCCACTCGAGTTTTGATTTTCTCTAGATAAATCAAAACGTCTAGTGAGATTACTGTTGATAAATTATTTAAATAATTTAGTAGAAATTTGATCCCGATAAATGTAACTTTTCGTTCTGCGAAGGAATTTTAAAACTTGATGCACACTGATTACCCTGTAAAGGTTACTACCTGCTGGAGAGATGCAGCTAGCGTAATGCGAGAGATGGACGAGACAACGAGAAATGTATATAAAACACACACACACACACACACACACACACACACACACACACAAATGCTTTTAAGGGAAATTTGATTTCTTGTATGTAAGTTTACCGGTTACTACTTCAAAAATGAAAGTGGGAAGGAAGTATTTTTAATTGGCTGAAGAAAATGGTTGTAGTACGAAAAACGCAGGTTTTTTAAATAATTAATTAGATCTGTATAACGTAAAATAAATTTTTCTTATTGTCTATGTTCACCCAATATTTTATTAAAATTAAATCGGAGACTTTAAAAATAATATTTTAAATTTACTTCGTTTAACGTTAAATAAACATAACGTATTTTTATTTGTTCCTTTAGAGTTCTATATGTTTTAAAATTTTGTTTTTATAACGTGTTATAAGCATCATTATTGTTTACGTTCTATAGAATATTCAATTAAAATGGAAGTGTAGAAATATATCTTAATCTTTACAATTTAGTTTAAAATAAACGTACAATATTATTTGCGTTTTCTGAACATATAATTAAAATTAAGTTGTACAGTTAATTTCAAATTTTCCAAGATTCTATTAACGTGCAACAAGCAGTGCTCATTCTCCGCTTTCTAACACTGATTAAACACAAAAATTAAACGCTGTCACCTGTATTGTTGAGAGCAACACAGCCATATGTGCATTCCCTACTGATTGCACAAAGTTTGACAATCTCGTAATCCATGTAGGTCTATTTTAAAATGCAATTTTTTTTTCTGGAAAATTATTCATTTAAATATGCGCTCCTGCATATATGACTTGTATCGTCTCAAATGCAGGTAGTAAGGCCGTAAAAGCATTACGAGAGGGGTTCGGCCGGTGCCGTGAATCGTGTCCCGGCATAGCTCAGTCAGAAAGAGCGCTCAGCGCGCAGAGCTGAGAAGTCCTGGGTTCGATTCCCGGTGCCGGTACGAATTTTTCTCGTATTAAAGAGTAATAATATATATTAGCTACTTCATAGTAGCCGTGTAATATTCAATGAGGTGGGCGAGACCTCATACAAATGAATATGTGATGTATTAACTGTTAGCAGTTGTCACAAACTGATGTTGAATATGGCCATAAAGTCATTTAAATATGCGCTCCTGCATATATGACTTGTATCATCTCAAATGCAGGTAGTAAGGCCGTAAAAGCATTACGAGAGGGGTTCGGCCGGCGCCGTGGATCGTGTCCCGGCATAGCTCAGTTGGAAAGAGCGCTCAGCGCGCAGAGCTGAGAGGTCCTGGGTTCGATTCCCGGTGCCGGTACGAATTTTTCTCGTATTAAATAGTAATAATACATATTGGCTACTTCATAGTAGTCGTGTAATATTCAATGAGGTGGGCGAGACCTCATACAAATGAATATGTGATGAATTATTCAAAATATAACAAAATGGTGTTTTACTTTTTTGTTGCTCTTTACTAAAGGAATCATCCATCAGAATTAATGACATTACTTACAGTTCACTATGAATAAATAAATGTAGAGATAGACAGACAGATAAAATGATGGAAACGAGAAAAAGAATAAAAGTAAATGTTGGGTGTCTCATGAACAAGAAATTTGGATTGATCGTCAGTAAACAAAATACCAGAGGCTTTTATTTTGCTGTTCTGTGAGCCGACAGTTCTCTTGCTGCCGGTAGGATGAGCAGGACTCTCGAGAACGCCGAATGCGTAGGCCAGGGTAATAGAGCAAACATAGCGTGCAGCAATGCAGCATCGAGTATCGATACTTACCCTCTACACATTGCTGCCAATGCTTCTCATTTGTACGCATTCATACAGGGTGCAAGTAAAACAATTGTGCTGTGCAGATTTTATCAGATCATTCCTTGGGTAGAGTACCGCAAAAATTGCTAACGTCATATTAGCCCCAAATGAACACTTTTTTTTTTTTCAGAAAAAAAAATGTTCCCCTAAATATTGACTGTTTTACTCTGTAAGTACTATCCCTAATTTTACTCATATGGTTAGAAGAAGTGAAAAGAAATTATTTATCTCTTTATAATTTTTAAATAATACGAATTGTTTTTTTCTTTTGCAAATTAAATAGAATTGTTAAGATCTATGTGTATTTCCTGCCATTAGGAAATATGGCAACCGTATTACGGTGACCAAGGTACGGAACATTGCTATTCAGACCGAGTGCATGTGTGTATTTGCACAGGAGCCGGGGATGAGCCGTTGTCAATCAAAGCAGACTTTTAGCCTAATCTTCTAATAAACCATGCACTTAATTACAAAACGCATAATACTTTTTTTTACTTATTTTAATATAGTCTATTGTCTCCTTCAATCTGCACAGTTACATCAATTCTACCCTGTAGTGTTGCCCTTTATAAAATTTCTAAGTCACATTGCGAAATATATTGTTGGAAATTGATGTTTTCTTTTTTCTTTCGCAAAATACACTTCACTATTAGTTCGAACTTGTAGGAATGTTTTTTTTTTCTTTTTTTCTGCATGAAAAGTAAGTATTAGAATTCCTGGATTAAAATAATTTATTGCATTTTTAACTTAATTGATCTTTCATTTGAATTTCAGACACAATCAGTTACAACTATTCACAGAGTCCATTATTTTACTTCGAATATCAATATGAGATAGATAGATAGATAGATAGATAGATAGATAGATAGATAGATAGATAGATAGATAGATAGATAGATAGATAGATAGATAGATAGATGGATGGATGGATGGATGGATGGATGGATGGATGGATGGATGGATGGATGGATGGATGGATGGATGGATGGATGGATGGATGGATGGATGGATGGATGGATGGATGGATGGATGGATGGATGGATGGATGGATGGATGGATGGATGGATGGATGGATGGATGGATGGATGGACGGATGGATGGATGGACGGATGGACGAATGGACGGATGGACGGACGGATGGAGACATTAAAAAATGTATAGCTGTGTGTCAAAACAAAAGGTACTACGAATTAATATTAAAATATTCCGCAGGCCATAAAGAGGATTTACCTTCAATTTAGTCTTCAGGGACCTCTAAATATTTGAAAAGAAAATTCCTTTATGTAAGAAGGTAATTTATTATATAGTCCTAGTCCTATTGCAACCGTATCAAAACTATTTTGAGTGATACTAAATTGATTCTTGTTATATAAATGTTATTTCTATTATTGGTGGAATAATCATGAAGATAATAATTGACAGTTTAATTTAAAACTTTTTCTTCATATAAAGAAAATAGCTCAAAACATATCACATAATGAAAAAGGTCTTAATGTAGATGCCGAATTCATAAGAACTAAAAAAAAAAAAAAAAAAACGGGAAAATATACGTGCATGTATATACTTGAAAACACGATATATGCACTAAAATAACAAAATATGCACTGTTAAAATTGAAAAAATAATTACTGTTTTGATAGTTTTTGCAGCCAAGCTGGTCTCAAATACAATGCATTCTACACACTGTCGAAGATTCTGAAACCTCTCACTATAATAAAATGAAATATTCTGATTTTCCACGTTGATAAGTAAAAAACAGCGAGTACAAAGAAACCTATGAACGCTTCCTGTAACGTATGCTCCAATTATATTGCAGCGTTCTAGTGACAAAATCTTATGCACATGCAGAATAGGCAATTAGGTGGCTTCTTGTTCTGAATAACGTTCTCTTAATCACAACTTTCATCCATCATAACGTCCCAATATTGTAAATTTGCAGAGTCAGCAATGCACTTCATTAATTGAATGCTTTGTTCATTTGTCCAAATGATTCACCGACAACATTGCGCTGTCTGCATGTTTTCGATTGAAAGAAATAAAATATAACTCCTCTAATATGTTCCATTGTCTGAGCTTCTTCTGTATTGCACTTTTCCAATTTTCCGTATTCTTAGTCTTGGTGGTGTAGCAATCACATTGCTAGAAAAGTAACTAAATATGCTTTTATATGTATTAAAAGCTGAAATATACATTAACCCCTTAAATATTCTTATACAGGGTGGTTAACGAGAAGGTACCAGCACTTAAAGAACATATTTCCAAAAACATTTTGAGCAAAAAATGCCATACCTATAAGCATGGGTTCATTCTGAATATTTTCAGAGTTACGCTAACTTGAATTTGTTTTTTAAAATTTCAATTTCTTGAGTTTTAAGGATAAAAAAATATTACAGATAAAGAATTACCTATTCAGGATTATCATTTCTTTAATTAACTTGTATTCTGAAGCTAAAAATGTGTTTGAATTTCACAGCAGCTTAATAATTTTTTTTTTTTTCGTTTTTTATCTACAGAATTACATTTTTCTTACGCACTTGTCACAACAATTGTTACAAATCACGCCACTCTTGCAAATCCTTGAAGACAGTACATCAGGATGCATAATCAAATTGTAAAGAATGAAGTTCTTAGGGTCATATTATTTGTAACAATTATTGTGGTAAGGGCGTAAGAATGATATAATTTTCGGTTAAAAATTGAGAAACAAAATCTGTACAAAGCAATTAACAACACATTTTTAGCTTCAGAACACTAGCCAATTAAGGAAATGATACTTCTGAGTAGTTCATTCTCTATTTGTAATATTCTTTTACGCTTATTAAAAACTTCAAATTAGTGTAACTCTGAAAATATTGAGCTTAGGACACATGTTTATATGACATCTTTTGCTCAGAATGTCTTTGGAAATAAGCTCTGTAAATGGCGGTAAATCCTAGTGAATCACTCTGTATATGAACTATAAAATCTTGACGTTCAGTTACAAATGACTTGAAATACATTTATATAATGGTCGCATACGATTTGCAACTAAAGAATAAAACATGAAAACATAAAGAGAAAAACAAAAAAGCTTCTCCGCAGCGAGCTAGCGCATTTCGTTAACTACACAATCATACTCAGTTGCGTTACTTCTCAGACAGATGGTAGGACTAAATTGACTTGAAAGAGATCCTTCCTCTAGGAACGTGTATGACCTTCCTGTCTGCCCTAAATTCCACAGTTTCTTTTATAGAAGAATTATAAGCAAACTAGGACGAGCATCAATTAAATGCTTGGCTATGTGAGACACATTCCATTATCGCGGTCTCTAGCGGAAATCGCAAAAGTAATTTTGCCAACGGTTGAACATTTGTAGCATTGTTAATGAAGGAAAATCTCGCCTCCTGTCGCTAACTATCCCCTCAACTAACTCAACCTAACCTTGTCACTGTCCTCGCCTTCTACCCTTTACATCAAGGGATGATACTCGTATTTATTTACACGAACCTTCATTGTACTTTTGGTCTATACTCCTCTTTATTTACTGTAGGCTGCATGATAGGAAATGTATGTGGTGAATATTATATACCAGCACTGCAGTGGTCGCTTCTCGCTGATAGACGACTTTTTCGTTCGTGACAGGTGTCATGGTCGTATGGTGTAAGGAAACGAAGACTAACGACATTTAATTATTGTTGTTTAGTCAACTGTCCGAAGAAGATCTGAATCTCACAAGTGATACCAACAAGACACCAGTTATGAGGCAACTAGGCCAGGAGATAATGTGGTAGGGAAACCAGTTCCTTTCCGACTCCATTGCATACATCGCCGACTAGCTACATATTACATTAATCAGACTTCAGATGTATACAGACAAACGTTCTTCCTCTGACACATATCATTAAGTGAGATGTACTGTCTGACAACAGATGTAGGCACTAACATTCAAAGGTATCCGACCTGTGATTTTATGATCGTGTAAGCGAACTTTCCAAAAGCGGGATAAATCAGAACCAAAGATATAAAAATTGACAAGCTTTGAAAGAGTTCCGCTAGTTCTCAATAGGTGGCACCATTATTGGAAGCCGCAAAAAAGTGTCAGGGAAAATAATTATGTAGATTAAGCATAAATTATACTAATAGACAATATCACCGGTTTCCAGTCAAACTCAGTGTTGTTTTACAATCAGTATCGTGGGATGAAAACTTTAATTCTATAACACGGGTATATTTATATTTTGACTATTATCTTCGCCATTATTCATAGAAGTAGTAACTACAGAATCCACACTTATCCAACAAATTATCGACCGCTATCGATTAGTAGAGTCAGATATATTTGAACGTTAGTGTACATATCAGCCAGAATCTCAATCGGAGAACACTTAATTAATATGGAAAGAAATTATTCATAAAACAGAAAAAAATATTAAGAACTTTTTGCACATACTATACTGATCTGACCTAGATTTTATGACCGTTTAGCGAACTTACCAACCACTAGATAAGTCAGAACCACAGATATAAACAAATTGACCAACTTTGAAGGAGTTCCGCTAGTTCTCAATAGGTGGCACCATTATTGGGGCGGATAAAAAAGGTCATGGAAAATAATTATGTAGATTAATCATAAATCATTCTCATAATTGACAATATCAGTGATTTCAAGCTAAACCAAGTGTTACTTTACATTCAGTAGAGTGGTATGAAGAAATGAATTCTATAATGCGGGTATATTTATGTACGATTGACGACACTGATTATTATCTTCGCCATCTATTCATGCAAGTAATAACTAAAGAAACTACACTTACAACAAAAAATTATCTATTTGTAGGGTCAGGTGTCTTTGAACGCCAGTGTACAAAGGAATTCAAAGAAAACAAAACATTCTTTGATTATGGAATTGAGGAGAAACCGTTTGAGGTAAAATATAACTTCCATCTAGCGATATTCTTACCACACTATGTTATATCGATCACAGTGGCTTTGTAGACATAGTAGAAGCAAACATTAAATGCAAAAAATCGGATGGAAATATTGAAAAATAAAACGTCCTTCTTCGTACCACGCTCCCACTATGGCATATATTAGGAGCACCACCTTTTAAGTATGACGTAATTAGAGAGCCTTATAATTGAGTTAGGGCTCTAAAACTTCGCCAACATACACCTTACGATACATAGTATTTTCTAGAACAAAAACAAAAAAATGCCAATTTTGACCGAACATTTTCAACATTTCACCAGCCCACACCTGTGGAGTAACTGGCAGCGCGTCTGGCTGCGAAACCAGGTGGCCCGGGTTCAAATCCCGGTTGGGGCAAGTTACCTGGTTGAGGTTTTTTTCCGGGGGTTTCCCTCAACCCAATACGAGCAAATGCTGGGTAACTTTCGGTGTTGGACCCCGGACTCATTTCACCGGCATTATCACCTTCGTATCATTCAGATGCTAAATAACCTAGATGTTGATACAGCGTCGTAAAATACCCAATAAAAAAACATTTCACCATCATCATCCTGAAGTCGCTCCAGAGCTCTCCACTGTTTTTCGCTGTTAACTGCTGTTCTGTAAAAACTTTCACACCACAAATTCCACAGAATAATATTCATCCATCTGCACTGAGCAACTTTTCTCCAAGCAGAGACACGAAATATTTGAATTTGTATGTAATATTTTAGCAGCACTGACATGTTAATGAAGACATGATTGCCACATGCATTTCCCATTGTCATGGATAACCTCCCCAAAGAGCTTAGTCAGAAATGTATATTCCTGCACAGAGAGCATACTCATAATGGAGTCCCCAAAGTGGTAGATTGATTTCAGTAACTGTAGGACGGATCACAGTCACTCTCTTGTGTAATGAGAGGAATTCCTGTCTAAATGACGGACTACACTGATTAGAAGAGCAATACTATAGTCGCGTCGCTGTTATTTTCGGTGACTCCTCCTCTTCTTACGCCTTAGGAAGTGAAGACTCTATAAAGTCTAGGTAGGTAGTATCGTTCACCATTTTGTTCTTTCGTTGCCGAGTTACCAGACGAGGAATCTATTTGCCCCACTGTTAAACATTATCATGTCGTAGCTCCTATGATAATAAATCAAACGCACTGTAATTGAGCAAATAATTGAGTGACATAACATCCTCGTGTGCTTTCTGCGAACGCCAACGAAAGAGCCAAATTGGCATGCGATTATATTATTTATCGAGCCTTAGGAAATGGATAACGTCATCAGCACCGAATCACAAGACGCACACGTTTAAATGTAGCCGACCTGCAATGTGATTGGCTGCCGGAAATAAGAGCGACGGAACTAATAATTGTTAGTTTCTTAACAGAGATTATAATTTTCCAGGTTCATTGTTCACCTATAAGTTGACTACCTAGATACTGAAAACTATCAAAATTCAATCAATGATTTTGATTACGAGAGCAGACGGCACCCAAAAGCAATTTTTCGGCATCAAGCATGCCAAAACGTGTTTTCCGTGAAAATACAATGTTTTCAAAATGATTGCCCAGATTATAATATAGTTTGTTTCGGAAAGTATGTAAGCTATACAAATGCAGTTAGTCTCAATAGACAGCTAATATCTTAGTTCATTAAGTGTACAGCCACGATGATGCACATGTACTGGCTATTGTTGGAAAACATCGTTGTTATAAATGACGCTATCAACATATCAGAGAGCGTTTGGTGTCCTGAATTTCGCAGCTCATCATTCTGGTGTACTGCAGGAAGAGGAAGACGAGTTAATTAAAAAATATATATATAGTGCACCACTTTACTTCCACATCATATGCCTGAGTACATCAGCGAGCATCTCCCGTACTTTGGATTAGCCATTGTGCTGCCGAAAAGCAAAGCGTGATAAGGTGGCCTCCGAACTCACTTGACCTAACCCTCTGTGGCTTTTTCCTTTGTGGGTACGTAAAGGACAATGTTTACGTTCCTCGTTTGGCCAATAACCTGCAGTGGGTAAGGCATTGCGATGCAAGCGTTAGATGGAGGGACGTTGCGCAGAATGTGGGAGGAATTGCACTATCGCCCATATTTGTGCCTGTGACCAGTGGTATCTAACTAACCTTGTTGAGATTTCCTGTAATTGGCACTTATTACTTTACTGCAGCGTTAACCCTTCAGTACTCACGTCATAGCCACCGGCGTGGCTCAGTCGGTTAAGGCGCTTGCCTGCCGGTCTGAAGTTGCGCTCGGACGCGGGCTCGATCCCCGCTTGGGCTGATTACCTGGTGGATTTTTTCCGAGGTTTATCCCCAACCGTAAGTTGAATGCCAGGTAATCTATGGCGAATCCTCGGCCTCATCTCGTCAAATACTATCTCGCTATCACCAATCTCATCGACGCTAAATAACTTCGTAGTTGATACGGCGTCGTTAATAACCAACTAAAAAAAAATTTAAAAACTCACGCGATAATTTGTCACACCAGTATTCGTAATAAACATTTTTTTAAATATGTGAATATGTAATATTACAACATATAAAATAGTAACATTACTTTACTGATTCTATTAAACTATTTGTGATATAACGTGATATATAACAGTGTATTCTTCACCTGAATGATTAGGAATATTAAATCCAGACGTTTGAGATGAACAGGGCATGTAGCACGTATGGGCGAATCCAGAAATGCATATATAGTGTTAGTTGGGAGGTTAGGGGGAAAAAGATCTTAGGGGAGGCCGAGACATAGATGGAAGTACAATATAAAAATGGATAAATGGATTTGAGGGAGGTGGAATATGGTGGTAGAGACTGGATTGATCTTGCTCAGGATAGGGGCTGATGGCGGGCTTATGTGAGGGCGGCAATAAACCTCCGGGTTCCTTGATAGCCATAAGTAAATAATATGTAAGTAAGTTGTAAGATATAACATTGTAACTCTATTTGAACTGTAATATTTAAATTAGTGATTTAAATATAATATGAGTGGTATTGTGATGCAAAGAAGGTAATTAAAAACTAAATCCGTCATACATTCCTTAGATTATTGCCAGTTAAAACCAAAAAGCACTTAAGAAAAGCCGAAAAAACAATTCTTAATATCACATCAATTTTTTTTTTTTTTTGCGTAAACACTTTAGTACATTTTATTTTCATATTTATGTTTAAATCTAGAGTGTTAGTCTTTCCATGTACACGTACTGTATATTTAATTCATAATTTGTTTCTCATCAACACAGAACAATATTATTAATGCATATATGACGCCAGATACCAAACTGTTTTGATTACACTCTTTTGAATAACGCATTAATTGACGATAAGAAAGTTAGCCCTATGGAACAGTTTAGAAAACTTCGGAGTTCCGTGAATTTGTTTTATTATTTTATTACTAGGTATATTATTATTATTATTATTATTATTATTATTATTGTTATGATTAGAGCTCGGATGTTTAGGCATTTATAACAGTTAAAATGGACAGGCAAAAAAAGCAATAAAACGTAAAAAAGGCACAATAATCTTTGAAAAAGGGATTATAAATTTAAAAAGGCATAATATATTTTAGCAATAAATTTAAATTATAGCAACATAACTTACATATTTACTTCGTAGGTGACATGTTGACTTATAAAATACTGTTTTTTTTCGTGATTAACTGTCTTTTCACAAACCTTACATAACAAAACTGTTCCATCGATTGAAAACACATGGGCACCAAATTCACTAACGTAAGCATTGAATATGTATCGAATATGAATGAGGTCTCGCCCACCTCATTGCATATTACATGACTAGTGTGAACTAGTCAGTTTGTTTTATTACCATTAAGTACGAGAAAAATTCGTACCGGCACCGGGAATCGAACCCAGGACCTCTTAGCTGTGCGCGCTGAGTGCTCTTAACCAACTGAGCCATGCCGGAACACGATCCACGACGCCGGCCGAACTCCTCTCGTAGTATTATGTATATATATGACGTATATCGTCTTAAATGCAGGTAGTAAGGCCGTAACATAATACTACGAGGGGAGTTCGGCCGGCGTCGTGGATCGTGTCCCGGCATGGCTCAGTTAGTTAAGAGCACTCAGCGCGCACAGATGAGAGGTCCTGGGTTCGATTCCCGGTGCCCGTACGAATTTTTCTCGTACTTAATGGTAAGTAAGCATTGAAGTTTACTTTTTAATGGTTTACTGAATTTAGACATTCTAGATAACCGATCTTATATATTCTGTCACCCGACAATAACTGACTGTTCCTCACTCAAGTTTCTTTCTCCTACAATAATAAACACGTGCAGTAGAGGTGGGGAAAAAATAACGTAACAGTTATTTTGGAACAGTTCCTTGTTTGGAACTGTTCCAAAAAGTAACAGCACCTTGGAACACTATGTTAAAAAATAACAGTATTGCTCTGAGCTAGTACGAAATACTTGCGGTTGCAAATACTTGTTTCACTTTGGAACTACATTATGACAACGCCTGTTCCACAGAACGGAACATGTTTGGTACTATTGAAAACAGTGACGCCAGCATTTGAAAAACAGTGGGTGGGCTCAAACATTTGATGAGCCTTAAGTTAAATAAATCTCACAACACGATAAATTATTGGGTGGGCTCGGATCCCACGAGCCCATAAAAGTTGGCGCCACTGTTTGAAAGCAGAATTGGGAATCCTTTCGTCGTACTGAAAAAAATGTTGGAAACTAAAGTAAAAGATAAATAGTAAAGATATGAAGATAGTCTTTAAAAAATGTACACATTATGTTGGAACTGATGTTAATTAAGTATAGGATTCTATCAAATAACATAATGCGTGTATTATAGTAACTACATTGTGAATTTTATCAAGGGAGATGAAAATATATAGGTTATGTTTTATTTCCAAATATTTTACAGTTTTAGTTTCATTACCAATTCTTGAAATTAAACTAAAATCTGTTGAAACATGACTATTATTGAAGTGCTTTTGTTTAAAAAAAAGTACAACGGTAAATTTTCATATTTCATTACAATGAGATTATTATTCTTCATGATGGTACATTATTAATATGAATTTTAGAACGGCTGAAATGATTATAGCTTTTATTTATGCATTTTTGGAGAAATTGAATACTACTGTCACCTTCAGCTAAGCAGAAGAGGAAGAATAGGTTATGTTTTATTTACCACTGGGATCCATTTCGGTTTCGTGACCAATTTACAAATAATTTAAAATTACATTACATTTCCTGCTTCGAACAAACCTGATCTACGAATTCAATTTAGCATTAGAAAAGATTTCATTTCCAGGAATTCACATCTCGACTCATTATGACATCGTACTGCATCACATGGCATACAGGGAAGTATGTGATCATTTAGCGTTCCTAAATACCACTGTTACATTACGTACTAGTAGTACCTACGTGGCTCTTCCACTGTTACATTAAATACTCCTGTTACAAAAAATACTTACTGTTACAAAAAATAACTTGCTGTTACAAAAAATACTCGATGTTATGGAACTACATTATGAGTCATGACTATAAAATAACGTAACGGCCTGTTCCACACCATTACTGTTACATTACATACTAGTAGTACTGTACCTGTTATACAAAATACTTGCTGTTACATGTTACAATATACTCGATGTTATGGAACACGGCCAACTTGATGCTCCCTTCGCTTTCAAAGATGAAGCGAAGCTAGCATCAAGTCGGCCGTGTATGGAACTACATTATGACAACCGTTGCTGCAGTGTTATGAATTTAGAAACTTTGTCACTAGATCTGGCTACTTTTAACAATTTCAGGGACAAAATCAATACCAACTTTTAATCCTGAACTAGCGTCGTGCATAAATATAACGTAACTGGTTTCGTGGTGTCAATACTGTCAGTATGACTTCTGGACTTTCTCATGGCCCTCGACTTATACTTTTGCCTTTTTTACCCAAATGTTTGCATAAACTACTTTGACTAAAGGATTTTAACAAAAATAAATTGTGTCACACGCTTCACAGAATGACAGAACTGAATTTAGGGACTTGACTCTGGAGGAGTTTCGTTCATTCCTGGTGTGTTTTATTTTGGTACAGTTTCCACAGGCCAGAAAGGGAAAAACACTGGAGGAGGGATTCGATCCGGTGCTGTGGAGCGAACTTCGGCGTAGGCTATATAATATATGGTGGTACTGTTATTTTGGAACTGTTATTTGGAACCTAGCATTTTCATGGAACTGGAACAGTTGGAACTGTTACGAGAAAATAACAACTTTTCCCATCTCTAACGTGCAGCACAAAATTTTAACTATAATATTTGAAAATATGAAACCAACAATTGGAAATGCTACGTGACAACTTCTATGTGAACGAGCTTAATATTTAAAATTATAAAGATGATTGTTGGTTTCGTGAAGACATGACAATTTTATATTTGTGACTGTGAATTATCGATCATTATTCATATTACACCAATAGTATTAAAACGCGATTATTAGGAGATTAAGCACCGAAATAAATTACTTTTATTTAGTATTGTTAGTAAAGTTAGTCATTGTTTCAAATATTTAAATTTCATACACATTAAATTACAGTTAACTAGAAAATTGCAAATAAACAAGAAATATTGCTTTAAAATGACAAAAAGAGGTATTTATTAGTAAGCAAGACCTTAAAAAGGCAAAATAGGCGAAATAAAAATTGGCCCTATCACATTGATGTATTCCATATCATATTTATATCTATGCAAATAATGATTTACTTCCACCTAGTAAAAAAGGCAATTTGCGAAACATCCGGGCTGTAGTTATGTTATGATTATTGCTATTATTGCTATTATTGTTGTTAGTGCAAACTATTCACGATAAAAATAATACATTATTATTGTTACTTTTCGTTTCAAACTTGAATGTAATGCCACTGCTCAGACAAAGTGGCTTCAGCCGCCACTGCTACGTAATCATTTATGTTACAGGGTAAAATAATCACTGCAGCAATAGGAAATACGTGTTCCATTAACTATTTCTTCTGAGTGCACACCAAGCAGAATGCACTATGCACTTTGTTTACTTCTCGTGAAGTGCAATAATATTTTTAAAATTATTTTATGCTCGACCATGCCGAAATGTTGTAATTATACACCTGGTAGCAGTCCTTTAATGCATGTCATTAAAGTACACCTATTCATTAAAGTTCAGGTTTTCGATTATTCTCGGATATGCAATCGAAAGACAACGAGGGAAACGTCACTGAGGCTGGAAATCCAATACTGTCGCAGAAGGTTATGTTCTGTTACTGTAATAATTTGGGTTAATTGTAAATAATATTCAACAAAATTCAATTTGTCATCTCGTTTTTCAATGTTGAATTCAATTTCAAGGTTATATCAAGACTAATGTTTATCTTACTCTCTAGATTATATCAAGGTCGTCGACATTCGTTTCCCCGAAAAAATCAATACTTTCGCTTCTGCGCAAATCTCACAATTCATGTGGTAGGCAATTGCACTCACTCACATACTAATAACATGAATACTTATGAATAATTTCAAGTTAGAAATATGATCGAGCATAAAAAGTCGTATGAAACTTGCCTATAATGGTAATTACGACGATCGTATGAAAAGATCCTCGCGTCTTAATTACTACCATTATAGGCTCGTTGCATAATATACTATTAAAGATTACGCCTTTTTTTTTTCTTTTGTACGGAGAAGGGACCCGAAGGCTTACGCCGCAGTCTGAGGCTCATTGTGCTTACCACTAGCCAGCAATTCTGCTTCAATTAGTTGAGGGAAAACCCTGGAAAAAACCCCAACTAGGATTTGAACACGGGCCCGTTCGTTTCATAGCCAGACGTGCTGACCATATGAAAATTTTAACAGTAAGTTATTTTGAGCGGATGAAAACTACTATTGCTCACTGTCATTGCTTCGCTATAGTAGCGGAAGAACAATAACTTCGTTACTTCCTATAAATCGATATGAGTTGTCTAACCGCTGAGATGTCAAACACTATAATATTTCATATGTCTGGTAGACGCTTTAGAATCTCACTTCAGAAAGGGATTTGTGACTCTAGCCTTCTTCGAGTCTGCGAGCATTGTATCGAATCGATCTGCTGACCCGACAGAATAATCGTTATTGTTATTTTAACCTCCGACCTAGAGGTCTGTTGATGTTCCTTCGCCTGCTCCAAGTAATGTCAACGTTGCTCTCGTCCATCCACTTTCTTTCTCTTTGTTTCTTTAATGGTTAAAAAAGGAGACAAAAGAGATTGCCACTTGAATTCACTTTGAAGTTATTTCGATCGATTTATACTTTGTGGCCTTTGTTTTTATAGCGAGGTCATCCCGTGACGGACATCTATCTAGATTCAAGCTGAGATATCAGTATACTTGAAAAGCTATCCAGTTCGCAATACATAACAAAGCAATTGCTATCATCATCATCATCATCGTCATCATCTCATCATCATCACCATCCTTCACGTGCTGAGCACTTCAATTTCTGTGATGCTTTTAACCAATGCTAATATTCGCAAATACAGTCGAAACCGTTTATAGCGACATCGCTTTTAACGACGTATTGGCTATAACGGTGAAATCTAACGGTCTCGTCTAAATCCTATATGAACACTGAACTTAAAAAATATCTTAGTACGACATCGCTTATTACGACATATCGTATAAAACGATGTATTTTTATCACATTTTCGGAGAAATTTATCTGTAGTAATGTCACGAGAGGCCTGAGATTTCCCGATAAATCTCAGACCTCGAGTGACATTTATTAGGACTATTTCGTGAATAAAATAAAAACGTAAATAATATATCCTTAAAATTCGATCACAAAATGTTAATAATTGTATATTTACGAATACTTAACCTATCAGACATTGTGAAGTTGAAATAGATGAATATGGATTACTGCAATAAAGAAAGTGGATGTTATTCAGTAATGCCAATTACGAAAAGTGAAATATAGGTTTAACAATGTTAATTGCATGTATTGAGCTCTTCTCTTATTATAACAGAAATACACTTTCATTATCTGCTGAAATCATAATTTAATTTAAACATTTTATAATATAATTACAAATAACCTGATTAATACAACAACATTATAATTATATTAGGTCCAATAATTAAAAATATTATACATATTACAAATATAAGAACCAACAAAATGAAATTAATTAAATGAAGAATTGTTATCAAATCTGAATGAAGAATGTAATTTGTTAGCTTACAATAGACTTGGAATTAGAAGATGAAGATGTAGATGTGGAAGTAGGATTTCGCACTTTATTTAGTACTTCATCGTTACATTGCACACTACACCGAGAATTGTGAACTACTTTATGTAATATGTGTGTGGAGACAGCTAGCAACACTTATGTATTCACACTACAACGAGACATTTCTGCTACAACATCTCTGTACAGATAGCCTAATCAAACAGCAAATTTTATTACGCCATACGGAAGGCAGTTTGTTCAAAGACCTTGTATATAATACTGCACAAGGTCTTTGGGTTTGATATGCGCTAATCTTACATAAATTTGAACATCTGATTTTCTATTAATTGTTTAATATCATTCACGTAATACAAACTTGATGGGCTAAAATTAGGTTAGGTTACCCGTGGGAGTGCGACCAATGTCAACTATGCCTTATTTCGAACTTTACTTCGTGCCACAGGAAAGCATTTTCCACAGCTCAACAAACGCATTCTCGCTGTAGTATGTAATGGAACTAAAGCTGCATTTACATTAGTTCAGTTTTCCATGCGCATATTCATGCAATCTGGGAAGAATATTGAAAGAATCAAGAAGATTTTGTCTACATGGTGCGCCGTTTTTGAACATCGTCTTAGCTGAGTAAATATATTAATTAATATTAAATATCAATATTGCATTCATTGCTTGAATGTGTAAAGTTGAAAGAAAAGTTTAACCGTGTAGATGCATATTAATGGATTCATGCTCATCGATTTACGGGACACTGACTAAACAAAAGAACGACCATGCGATAAATTGATAGCGATAAATCTAGCTGCAAAAATTATCGCAATGTCTGACTGTGATTGGTTGAAATTCAAAATTTCATTACACTTCATTGGTCGAAAATGGAATGACGTCATATAAACGAAATAGTCAGGTATAACTTCCAATGTTGATTTTTGTCTGTTAATACGTATTTGTGGATTATAGACATCAATGCAACGCTTATTTTCGAACTCTTGTTGTCAGTTAGATTGTAGATTTCAAATCAGTATGTTTGTTAAACAGCCAAGGCAAGCATCGCTGGGGAAATGTCGCAAAAGAAAATATAGCAAATTGGCCGTAAATTAATCCCAAATACAGTGAAACTTCCCTTAACGGACACTTCCCAATAGCGGACTCCTCTCAATAGCAGACATTTTTAAATTCCCCTGCAAAATAACATTGCCCCTTATGATAAAATTCTTCCAAATAACGGACGCGGACACTGAAACGTATCTCCAAACAACAATTAAAACTTCCAATAACGGACAGCGTGAAAGAAAAGAAGAAAAAGACGGTTGTAAATTAAACGGAATTGTAACGGAATTCTTTGCAACAATCATTATCGTGCATTTGAACGTTCTTGTACTTTATTGAAGGTAAGCAGCACAGTTGTTAGTTGTGATACTGTACGTGAGCAGTCCGTACTTTCTTAGTTTGTCAAGTTGAGTGTTCGGAAGTACAGTCACATTAAAATGTCACAAAAACATCAACGTTTTTCACTAAAAGAGAAAGTGGATATTGTAAAGCATAGTGAAAAGGAGAAATTAAGTGTTCGTGAGCTGACCACAAAGTTTAATGTGGGATAAATTCAAGTTAGTGAAATTTTGTAAAACAAGGATGCTATTTTAAAATCATATACACTGAGAATGCAATTCTAGATTTCTTTGTGTAAGGTGAAGTGGTACAGTGTCTGATGTTTATTTCATTTACAAAACATTTACTGGTACGATTTCTCTCTGGATGAATACTGTAAACAATCTCACTGTCTACTGTACTATACTGTAAAATATAATGTTGGATATGTATGAGAAATTTTAATGTACTGTATACATACTAACGATTTTCTAAATAGCGGACGCTTCTCAATAACGGACATTTAATTTTTCCCCGGCGGTGTCCTCTATTGGGAAGTTTAACTGTACCTTCGTTTCTTGTATACCCGACAGATAATTTTCAGACAATAATGACTTTAAAGACAAAACCAGTGGTACCACAATCATTTTGTATTACGCGAGATAGCGAATCACTTTCTATCTATCCATCTAACTACCAAAAAGCGTATATATAAGGCATACCAAAAGTTGAACAAACTAAATCCGTCAATGATCCTCAACCTTAAGAAAAACACTCTATATGCGTTTCTGGATTCGCCCATACGTGCTACATGCCCTGCCCATCTCAAAAGTCTGGATTTAATGTTCCTAATTATGTCAGGTGAAGAATACAATGCGTGCAGTTCTGTGTTGTGTAACTTTCTCCATTCTCCTGTAACTTCATCCCTCTTAGCCCCAAATATTTTCCTAAGCACCTTATTCTCAAACACCCTTAACCTATGGTCCTCTCTCAAAGTGAGAGTCCAAGTTTCACAACCATAAAGAACAACCGGTAATATAACTGTTTTATAAATTCTAACTTTCAGATTTTTTTTGATAACAGACTGGATGATAAGATATGAAATTTTTAGGGGGAAAAAAAACCGGTTTATGCGACTATTAGCTATAAAGACCGTAAACTGGCTGTCCCTTCGGAGTCGTTATAACCGGTTTAGACTGCATTTGGATTCCGTGGTCATATCCTCAGTTTCAAACAAAAAGAAATTAAGGCAAAATCGAGGTCATTCCTAACGAAGGAAGTTTTCCTCTCTACAGAAGGTGTCTTGTATTGTATGGAACAACCAGTATTCGATTTTGTAAAGGCTTATCCTTGATTGGCCTCGTTGGAGACGTAAAAAATTCCGTACTTACGGACTAGTAAAATAATATCCATTTTTCGTAACATTGTTTTAATACACCATATATGTTCTGTAAGGATATTACGTCATATATATTATTAGATCATCGCATTACATTTACGGATAAAATGAATGAATGCACATAGCATTATTTCTATACGCTTCTAATGTATGTCAGTTTTGAAAAATAAATGAGAAATTAATGCAACAAAATGTTTGACAGATTTCATGTAAGTAGAAGTCAAAGTTATTACCTTTAATTTTAATCATAGTTTTCCTTCAGTTTTCAAGCAATTGAGCTAGATTCAACTTTTCTAGCTAATGATAAAAAAGGAACGAAATATCTCTTATCATAACTTGTAATTTTGGGAACCGATTACAAATGTTGACTGCAGCATGGTACATAGGCCGGAGACGTGAGCTAGTACAAGGACATTGACTTGGTTCTGCGATCGATTACGGAAAGAAACAAGGTGAACATAAACAAATCTGGACAGCTCTTAAAGTAAATATAAGCCACATAGCATTACAAAGATATATTTTTACGTACCTTTCGTTATGTGCAGAAGAATTATATAATTATATTAGAGGGTTTGAGTTTCCTCCTTTCCCTCAGGATCCGTACATTATAATGCACAACTACTCACATCTTCAGTGTCTCACCAAATTCCGTTGCAAAAATATGCGGTGGGAACATTAACCTTCGGCATTATTATTCACAAGGTACAATGATTATGCATGCTACAGTAGTGACTGGTGAACGGATAGTAAACTTGAAACCACCATAACGCACACTATCGGACTCCAACATTACAAGCCTATGCATAAGATATTTCGTACTATACATAAATGTTATAAATTCGCATTATGAAAATGTATACTTTTCACTAGAAATAAGTAATTTTATCGGATAATTTAAGTAATACAAAACCATTTCAATTACTTTTATCAAAATCGCAAGTAATAAAATTACAATAAAATAAACCCCTAATTAGTTATCCAGTATGAGGGTCTTAATGCATGTACAGAATTATGACAATAATTTGGCTTGGTATGCATATAAGATTTTCTCAAATTATGTGCATTTTTCAAGTGATAAATATTACACCTCGAGGTTAGACCTCATCGTGTCCCTTACTGGCATTCCGAAGACATGGTAACCCTAACGGAAAGTTTCTTTTCTTCACTGGATTTGTGGCCTGAAACGTCACTGGTTCCAATAGAATAGAGGATAGTAGTATATAAAGTGCATTTTGAAACAAGTCAGAAATGTTAAATATTTTTTCTCCCTGTATGTTTTACACTCTTTACAACAATTCAGTTCCTTTGAAATGTTGAAAGGGATATTACTGTTTATAATTTAATTCTTTGAGCTGTTATTCCTAAAGATATGCGAATGGAATCATTTAACATACAGAAGAAGTTTAATTTTCGTTTTCTCGATTGCACACAAAAATGGCGCTATCTATAATCGAAAAATTGAGACGTTTGATTTAATTATAAAGCGTACGTTTGAAGTAGATACATGTACTTAATTTTTCACAAATGTATGTAATATACAGAGTGAATCATAAGTAACGCCATTAATTTCAGGGGATTATTCTTTGAAATATTTCAAACAAAAAGGTTTAATAAAATTTTGCTCCTTTTTGCTTCCTTTTTGAGATAAAAAATTTATAGCGTGTTTTAGGAAAGCCATTAATTAAATTCCCAATATGCTCAATGAGTCTAAGAGAAAGATTTATTATCACTATTACACTCGTACTACATCATACTACTTTTAACCAATAAAACGGTACGAAAGGATGTGGTTCAACCAATCATGGCTTTTTATCACTACAATTTTGTCACTTCCCTAGCAATTGTTTGTTTTTATTACTTCCCTAGCATTTGTATTTTTGTTTTCCAACACTTAAACTGCAAATTCTTTACGGTACTATAAAACATGCTTTGCGATCGTCATTTGTTTCTCACATACCTAGATAGTCAACAGAAAATGGCGGCTCCGTTCAAACATTTTGGTGAAGTGAAATAGAATTTTAGCAAGTCAATTACTACCTATTTTATTGTATTGGTTCTTGCTGATATGTACATCTTGTATCAGGCAAAACATCTCGCTTGACGATTTGTGTCAAAGGAAGAACAATTGTTTTTATGCATCTGAAGTCTGACTAGTGTAATATGTTGCTATTCGGCGATGTATGCAATGGAGGGGAGAGAGGAACTGGCCACCCTACCCCATTATCTTCTGGCATAGTTGCCTCAAGAGTGATGCATTCTGGTATCACTTGTGAGGTTCAGACCTGTCTTTGGACAGTTGACCAACAACAGAGTAGGCCTACTTTATTTCTTCTAATCTTTATATACTTTATCCTGTTTTTATCACCTCCCTACCATTTGTTTGTTTATTTGCCAACATCTTCAAACTGCAAATTAATTACGGTACTATAAGACATGCTTTGCGATCGTCATTTGTTTACCGCATAGAGAGCCACTGAAAATGGCGGCTCCGTTCAAATGTTTTGGTGAAAGTAACATTGGTGAAATAGAATTTTAGTTAGTAAGTTGATATTTTATTGTATCAGAGTACTTTATTTCTTCTAATCTTTATATATTTTCTTCTAATCGTGTAATAGTCAATTAAATCCCACTCCAGTTTTTATTTTCTCTAGATAAATAAAAAAATCTAGCGAGATTACTGTTGATAATAAATGATTGAAAGAATTTTAGTTTTGTCCTTCAAACGTGCAGAAATTTCATCGGAACAAATATAATTTTCGTTCTAGGAAATAATTTTAAAGTGTTACATTTTTCGATGTGCAGGGTGTACAATTTTAAATTCGAGATTGGGTTTGGGGTTTAAGGAATGGAACAGAAATTTCAGTCAGCAGGTTTTTGAACTTCCCCCTAAAACACTAAATCGACCTGTTTTTCCTCGAAATTGTGTCTCCCGCAAATCTAAAATTAATCAAGGTGTGAAGTTTTGAAATGAACACAATATACATATCTATACGAGGATCTGAAAATCATCACTTCTGTGCAAATTAAAAAAAAATTGTTATATTGTCAAAATACTTTGTCTTTATGCTTCACAATAACAAAGTATAAAGGGGAAAATACAGAACTTTAATAGCCTGAGTTAAGTCAGGCGATGGATAATCGCAGATTGAAAGCAGGATAACGGCGTTTGGAGGTCGGAAAACAGAGTAATTTGTTATGTTTGAGATATTTAAAATTCCAGCGCTTGACTAGGGAAACATCGATACGAACTTCTTCAGAATATAATGTTTTGAAAATAAGGCGACAGGTGAAATCTTTTCTGGAAACACTTTTAGTCTTTATGGTAACTACAACATGCATTTATCTTTCCTATCATTACTGGTATTTCTGCAATCACCATTGTCATTTATCATCATCACAGCCTTAAATCCAGTAGTATCGACAAATATATTCTTTCTCTACCCGTTGTGCTTTCTCGTGTCTCTATTGATCTGATTTTCGCTTCCCAGGAAGTTGGATTACTTATACTTTTGTTTGGAAATATTTTGTTCTTGTTAACGCTATAAATGGTTAACCACTTTTTTATTTCTGAATTTTCTGAATGAAGTTAGATATCATGCACCTTTCTTTCTATTTATCTCTTTAAATTTGCATATATTACGTAGACATTAAGAAAGACAGACATTTCTACGATCTTATCAATATCACCATTAAAATCGTTCAACAAATAACCACTAAATTAGCTCGAATATTTATATGCCTATGATAACAGCATGGCTTATGGTATCCGGGTAAGACAAAACAGGATAAAATAATGAGGAAACACATAATATGCAGTCTGCGGTGCCAGAAATATAAATATTCACTTAGCTGCTTAAATTCAAGCCGAATCACCAGAATTTGTAGGAAGACTAATCGCTACCCCTTGAACCACAGGGGAAGTATCAGTATGTCATTGTCCTGAAATTCGCGACACCGCCTTAAGAAACTAGTGTCAAAAGATCAGAAGAAGATCTTAAACTGATTACTGATTAAACTCACTTTCTGTTTCTGTCTTTGTTTGTACTCACATATTTGTACTGGATATATTCTACGTATGCGATATGTCGGCCATCTGTTTGCGAAGTACGAGTATTACAACTGACTGAGTGTGCTACACCTTATCGAGAGGAAGGAGCATTAGAGCCAACTGCTTAAACGTGGAAACACGAACAAAAAAATTCTGCATTAGCATTCTTCCTACCTACCCTCATTTTCTATTCAATTTCCAGCGAAGCCTATGTTAAATATTTATTCCTATACGTTAATAATTCCTAGTTTTCTTCAGATCTCTTCACTTCTAATGTGAGTAGTTGTTGTGTAACTTAAGACATACATTCTTTTAGAAACGTAATTTCCGCTATCTCTACTGGAAGTTTTGTTGTCCATTTACGATCCAACATTCCTTCCCATAGGCCTAGAGGAGTTTGGAAAATGTCAACCTGTGTTGTAATGAATTCAGTTTTTGTTATTGCTTTGTAAAATTCTCACGGTGCCGCAAACATATAGGGAATAATTCATTATTTCATTCATACTCCATTTTAAATGATCAACACTACCTGTAAGACGTAGATATTTAAGAAAAAATTAGCTGTTTTTTACACTAACTTTCTAATTAATATTACATCGTTTCTGATTAATACAGCTTCCTTTCTTTGATCTTCTCGGATTAAGGCTCTTCACCCTTGTCGACGCTAAAGGTCATGGTAAAGATCTCTTTGTAGATCTTCTTCTGGATTAGTTATGACAACTTGATGTTATTATAATAGTGTTTATATTACAGTTAAATTGTTTTAATTCCTTAAATTTATCCGTTTTTATTTTATAATTCATTAAAATTAAAGATGTGAGAAATAGTAAACACTCTTGTATTACACTTTGTTTAACGATTATTATTTTATCTTTTTCTCTAGAATTTTGTATTCATACTGAAATTTCTTAAATACCTTCTGTACGACTCTTAAAAGATTACAAGGTATAGTGTGAAACTCACCTCACCAGTCCTGGCCGGAGGAGAACATCACAGAGGAAGCTGGGAGTGGAGATGTAGTGGAACTGATAAAAGGTGTTGAAAGGCTAAAAGGTCTGACCATTCAGCTACCGCAGGAGTTAATACATGTATAGTGATAAGTTAATGTTTTTATGAAGCTTGTACTGTGGACGTTATCAGTTCGGAAGCTGGCGAATAGGGGCGTGGTTTCAAGTAGCTTTGGCGTGAGTAAGAGTTGATGCATTTCTTTCGTATTCTTCATAGAGCCGGTGAGGTGAGTCCCATATAATAGTCTACTCCTTTTATGTGTTATGTTTCTCTTAACTCAGATGAATTTTTTCAGATTCATAATGTAATCCATAAGCCTTTTCAGTGTGTTCCCATTATATTTTTTACGATTTTAAATTAGCAGTGTTATAGAAATACATTCACTATAAGATCTACATCTTCTGAATCGGTATTGATTGCGAGAAAACAATTGCTGAATATTCTCCGTTTCAAATAGTTCGAAATATTTAACTGTGTTTTTATCATGTCATCCTGTAGAATATTTTTCGATACTACGTTTTCTCTACGTAAGATATGTCCTTGGTTTCATTGACGTATGTAGTCAATATTTATTTGTATCTGGGGCCCATTTCATAGGTATTTCATGTCACGTTTTCATCACATTTACTCACCTCAAACGTTTCCTCGTAGTACATTTTTAAAGCAGAGATGAAATTTGCGATACATCTTTGGTGCTATCTTTATTGTACGTGAGACATTACCTAAGGGATCTCACACGTGCGCTCTTTGAGTCATCAAGAAAGGTCACACGCACTCCCAAGCTGGGGATACAGAAAAACTCGGGTCTAATATTGCGACGCTTCTGGCTTTCCCAGCTCCTCATCTTGACTTAGCGTAGATTGTAACATAGTAATCAACATTTTGTTCCTTCTTAAATTATTGTTTGTAATTTCCTCGCATTACATGACGTGTTCCTTTCCTTCCACCATTAGCCGAAAGAAGAGAGCATCCCAGAGACCCGACTTTAAACACTTTCCAGTTAACAATCGAATTTATAATGGACAAAGACGGTACGTCTAAGGCTACTGTCGTTTTTCCTGTCTCCGTGTCAACATTTGTCCTTTCAATGTTATCCATGAAATGAAACAAGCAAACTATTTCGTTTATATGACTTCATTTCATTTTCGACCAATGAAGTGTAATGAAATTTTGAATTCCAACTATTCACAATCAAACACCGCGATAATTTTTGCAGCTACATTTATCGATATCAATTTATCACATGGTCGTTCTTTTGTTTAGTCGGTGTCGCCAACTGTTTCCCCTGATATCGATGAGCATAAATCCATTAAGATGCATAGACAAGGTTAAACTGTTCTTTCGACTTTACGCATTCAAGCAATGACTGCAAGATTGACTGCTAATATTAGTGAAGACGATGTTCAAAACGGCGCACCATGTAGACATAAAATCTTCATGCATCTTAATTGAACATACGTTTTAATTAACTTTGTAGAGAATGCCTGCACCAGTTCATAATTAAATTTGTAATATAAGTCTAGCTATCTGTTATTCAGACAAATATGCTGCTTTTATTTTTTATATGTATTTGTTCAGGAAGGTTTAACATTTCGATCCGTATTTAATTTTTGTTTAAAATCTTGTAATATTTTTAGTTGATAATTGTTCAAAATTTAATTTAAATTCCTGTATTTGTTGAAATGTAATTATGTTCGTCAGAAATATTTAATTGGATTTTGATGATAATGATGATGATGATAATAATAATAATAATAATAATAATAATAATAATAATAATAATAATAATAATACTAATAGTAAATCTCCATTAGATTATTTAATGCAGGATTCCAGACTCTCTAATTGTATTGTTGTAGATTAAAAGCGTGATATACTATATATATTTTTTTGTGCGAGATCTTGCGTATTTCCTTGTTTTCCGCACAGAACCAATATGCGGTAAGTGTGAAATACCACATTCAGTATTCCCAACGTAACACACATAACAATTTCCCTCTTCTTACCGCTTAAGCGCGACATTCATTTTACTGCTTTAGGCTTTTAACATATTATTTTTAGAGACGCTTAACATAATAATAATTATAAATTGGAAACTTACCACTGCAATTTCACCTAAATTGCAATGTTAATTATTGTTTTTAAATATTTGCAAAAATTAAGTAAAGTCTACTACTCCACGAAACTTATTGCATTCCTGATACAAGTAACATTAATGAAGCCGTGAAAAAATCAACGAGATTCCAGATGCCGATGTTATTACTGCAATATGTTATATAAATAATATTGTTAAAATATTAAAATGAAAAATAAATCATTACATAACCTTACCGTTTGTTCTAAGTTCGCATTTATAGACTGGGGGAAAAAAAGACAGACGTATATCACGGCCTGCTGGAGTATAGTAAACACGGAAAACATTTTACAGCAACAATGTTGAAGAAAGATATTTTCGTGTTTCGAAGTTGGCGTCATTAAACAGAAACCAAGATGGAGATTTCATTGCAACTAATTAGAAATTCGTCTTTCAGGTATGTAATAAACTATCTACGCACAAAATAATGTACGATACACGAGTGGTATGTTTGTTTTCATGTTCTCGGAAATTAAAAAAGCTCAACTACGTTTCGCTTTTTCAATCTTTTCCTCGAACATGAAAACGTCAACATACCGCTCTTGTAACGTATATTACTATTTCCCCTTCTCTTAATCGCCATAATTGACTCGTCTCCTAAACTGAGAAACTTGACTTTCATGAACTCGGCTGTAACGTATCAGAACCCATTTTACCCAGGGAAACACGGTGCAGTTTTTAAAATATTCCGTATACAAAAGGATGTTATACTGGTGAGTATAGCCTTACATAAGACTTGGATGCCCCTCGGAGTCGTAAAGCAACACATCGTGTCAGGTCTAGGTCGTATACTAGCACAGAGCTATCCCGTATCTGCGGGTGAGAAAACTTAACACCAACCTGCCTAATCTCACGCCTCGGTATTTATCTCAGCTAATGCTAGGAGTAGGAAATTGTTACAACTATCATTTTTATTCCTATCCTTCTGATCTGGTACCCGAGATTGCGTTTCAGAGTGTTTCCTCCTATTGTGTTGTGTGTTATCTCATGTTATTTTGTACCATGCTGATCACATTGTAAATGTTAAGGCCCATTCACAATGAAAATTAAACATAACCGTAACATAAACACAGATGTTTGCGTCCAGGTTACCAAATGGGATAATTGACAATGATTCACATAAACAGTGACATTAACATTGCCGTTAGACGTTGACATGAAAGTTTGCAAACTCCAAACTTTCATGCTTATGTTTACGTGATTTGCAAACAGAACATAATCGTGGAGCGCTGAAATATAGGACAGAATATGAAGAAATGACGTCGTTGTTATGTTTCCATGGTTACTAAATATCTTTGCGGTTATGTTCATGTTCCCATCGTGAATGTTCTTGATTTTACCGTAACGTTTACATTTTTAAGTTAACGCTTACGTTATGTTTAATTTTCATTGGGAATGAGCCTTTAATGTAATTTTTTTTGCTAATAATTGTAACATAAAATATAATATAAACAGATCAAACTTTAGCTTACCCCTGAAAGAGTAGAACTCGTGCTCAGGAGTCGATACCTGAACTTAAATTAAGAAGTATATAATATAATTTGTGTTATGTCTACTACACAATAAGAATATATAAATTTAAATTTACAATTTTTAATTATTTATAAAATCCATACATACGGTAACTTTTTAAGTTTTTAACATGATCAGAAAATACAAATATTACAATGTTGCGCTAAATAATACAGCAATATTTTACTTATTTACTTTTTGCGGTTTGTTTTGTTTCGTTTATTTTGTTTGTTTTGTTTATTCTGGTAGACTTAAGGCCACGAGACCTTTTATTCCACATTACCAGAAGTGAAATATATAATGGAAATAACAAACGTGATAATATTAATAGTAATACTTAAATATAAAGATCATTATCATGCACATTAACGAGCTTACATATAATGAAATATTGACTAAACATGTTACATAATGAAGTAATTTACAATTAAATCCTAATTCTACTTTATGATTGGCTTAAATGACAATTTATATAAAAACACAGAATAACCTATAAAATCGGCTAACACAAATCAATTTCATGTAAAAGTATGAAATTGTTAATCTTAAATTTAAATTGATTAATCGTTCGGAAATCCCTGATATGACGACAAACTGACACAGAGAAAGAGGATTATTAGAAAGCGGTGCAATGACGAGGGATAGATAATAAAGTCTCAAGTTGATTCTGTAACGTTGTAAGATATTCAAAACGAGTTCTAAGATATTTTGGAGTAGAAGGGGCAGACAATTTCGCAAATGTTTAGAGTGGAGCAATGCAAATACCTTCTTACAGATGTGAGGTACATGACTATTCTGTCCATTAATAATCCAAATTTTTTACAGTGTCGCTATACTTAATAAACGACCGATTTATTGACAGTCTTGGTATGGTTTTGTCGTTAGTTGTGCTGAGCAAGCGCTGATGTCCCATTACAATTGTCTGCGATTTTCCTGGGTTTAACTTCAAACTTTTGAGCCCATAGATAGAGTTCAAGTCTTGATTCATCGTGGACACCGCATCAGTTATTTCATCAGGACGAGAGTGTATATAGATCTGTAAATCGTATGCTCAGGACCGAAAAAGGAGTACTTTCCCGCGTAGTTCAACATAATGGTGATATCATTGGGTTACGTGATGATTTCATGTGAAAATGTCTGAGAAAATCATCGGTTGGATATATAAAAAACGAAGGTATTTGGGGGCGCGTTTGGTGTGTAATTAGCTTCCGCAATAATCTTTAGAGCGATGTGTTAAATTTGAGGTTATTTCCAAGTATTTAAGTAAGGTTTTCCTCCCTTGTTTGGTGTGTAGCGGGATTAGAGATTCACCAAAACAGAAGTGTCAATATCGCCAAATTGTCAGTGTCATTTTGTATGAGGTTCACAAATCCGTGTCAAATCTAGTAACTTTTGTTGTGCTTTGTGGGGTTTACCATAACCGTTCCTCTATTCAATATGTTTTCCATTCCCCTCCACATCGAAAATTGTAGGTCTATAGTGGTAGGAAATAATTCCACATGCTATTTCGAATATGAAAAGTTCTGTATTTGAAAATTTTGTAGTGTCACATTCAACTTGGGAGAGGATACTGAACAAATGATAAGTATTACCCTCTATCATGTATACCTAGATTGCTCGGTATTACAGGCTTTGACGGTAACAACTTTTGTCAGGTTTACTGTTCTGACATCTGGTTGTTTCATAAGGAGTCTTGTCATATCTCTCATTTGAATTGCATTAGTAACTGTACTGCCATCTCGTGTTCGTTTACGGCGGACGGGTGTCGATTCTGGCGGTTGTTCTCTTCAAAGTACTACCGATTTTAACATAGGAATGAGCAATCTGTTATATTTATGATCTTAGGTATTAGATTTGAGTCTATAAATATAAGCCATTACAATTTGAATTTACAAACAATATCTTCATACCAACATCAAAGTCTAAACTAAGAATAACTATTTAGCCACAGTAAAAAGGGAAAAAAAGTAAATGCCAGGAAATGTTATTTAGTGTAAGAAAATAGTAAGAATGAATTATGTTACTAGATTCTTCTACTCATTATTTAAGATTTTGTATTAAAGCTTATATTTTGTTAACAATTTTGATTCCTGTATTGGTGAAGTTGTAGTCCAGTGTAATGTCCAATGGAACCAAGTTTCATATTTTTGCCGCTGGAACCTGCCAGCTGATTATGACATATTGAAATTAGTGACCGCTTAGGAGAGAGGGAGTCGAGCACGGAATGATATATTTTTTTCTTGACGAGACAAAGAATATACCGTAGCTAATTAATCTGTGGCACTGTTCGCAATTAACAATAAACATAGTTTCAGTTTCAACATTACACATAAGCTACGTACGTGGCTGTAACACATTTGGGACAGTCGAGTTGTTTGTACCTGAAAAACAGAGCTTGTTTGGGACAAAGGCCGATTTATCGTTTGGGACTTTTGTATTTTCTTTTGTTACCTGGGGTAGAGTTAGAAAGTACGTCACGTCAATATTGTTACCACATTTCGATAGTGTTTTGTGATATGACGCCCTTTCACTGACAGCAGTTTTCAAACGAAATCACGATGAATTTTCATATAGAACATGTTTCAAGTGCAAATCGAAGCAAAGTGTGCATTATGTTAAACTTAGTAAACGTGGCGAGCTTAAATGTGGAAAAGTGAATTTTTCCTGCATAGATTTAAATTGTGAAGTGGCGATTTATACTGACTATTACACTTTTACTACGTCACACTACTTTCGACCAATAAAACGGTACGAAAGGACGTCTTTCAACCAATCATGGCCGCTTATCGCACAATTTTATCGCGTGCCTAGCATTTGTTTAATTTTATCGCGTCCCTAGCGTTTGTTTATTTTTATCACTACCCTAGCATTTGTTTCTTTGTTTGCCAACATTTCAAACTGCACTGGTCTGGTCGTCAAAAAACAGAAAATTACAAACCACTCCATTCGATGTACATCACTTTCAAATATGACTCGCATTTTGGCATTCAAAAACAAGAATTAATAAAGATCACTGGTCATATATGAAGAGCACCATTCGGAAATCCTGAATGAGTTGAGGGACACACCATGTACACCAACGAGTTCACTTCTTTTACGCACACATCCAGTATAACATCAACTGAACCACCAAAACATTCAAATTTGAAAATTGTACTTTCAATAATTGTTTCTTTTAAAATTATCCATGTTTGTTTTTTATTTCATCATCGTTAATTAAAACGTTTCTTGTTTATTTTATCATCCCTAATTAAAACTTTTCTAACACTTGTTTATATTATTTAGGTTATGTTTGTTATAGCTTCTGCTATATATTATGGATAGTCACGTAACAGAGATTGTTTAATACTAAGATTTATTGAAAATCATCTGTCAAGTGACGTTGATTACTGGGATCCGGATGATTGAAATGGAATGTAAATATTTTAATAAAAATGAAACTGAATCAACAAAGCCTTCTTGACTAGTAACAGTCCACAGAGTTCAATGATGATTCCATAGTTGGCACAACTGACACCGGTAACAAGAAAACATCATCATAAAACACTACTGCCATCTAGCGTAATGTTGAGATGGTACAATAATACATTTGAAGACAGTTGTATTTTTTTGTAAGGCAATTAATATTTTATTGTACACTTTGTTACTTCTCATCTTCATATAGCCTACTTTCTTCCAATCGTGTAATAGTCAATTAAATCCCACTCGAGTTTTGATTTTCTCTAGATAAATCTGCTCGTGTTCCACTCGCAGATTTATCGATAAAATCAAAACCTCTAGTGATTTTACTGTTTATAAAACATATTCAAATGCGATTAATGTGTCTGGGGAACGCAAGCATCATCCTATTACGAACGAAGGAATATCTATTTTTTTGAAGCTGTAAGGACTGCTTCTAAAAGAAAAGCATAGAAGGACTTTCACTACCAACAAAAATTAATAAATTGAGATGATGGCAGTTCTGGAAACTCTATCACGAGCTACACTACATATAAAGAAGTGGGTTTACAAGACTGAATGGATGCCATTATTATTCTGCTTTGAAATCTGCAGTCCTTTCCACAACTCAAAATGTTCAGCAGTAGGAGTGTTCCGTCACGTAACATGTCCATGTTTCGTATAGAAAAAATAGCGGTAGAGATATATTTTCTGGAGAGATGTTTGTAATGTTTAGTTTGAAGAAACACCTGTATTTAATTTTAATCATGACAACAATGAGTTTTAATTTTGGGATACAACAAACAGAATAGTTGTAATTGTCGCTAGAATTTTATTGCAGAGACGATTTCTGAAAGTCAATCAAGTTTCATTGGAATAAAACTTACTCCAGCAGAACCTGGAAAAAGCTGAAAATTGACAATAAATGTCCATGAATAGAAGACAATAGAACATAAAAGTGTTTGTAAACCATTCCCACTTTTGGGAACTAGGCCTACCTAATTTAGTGATTCCGACCTAGCCTGAAAAAGTCGTAGATGTGGAAAGTCTTCTAAATACACTATGATGAGTTTTGGAAATCCGTACCAGAACCAACATTTTATGACAATTTTAGACATAGTAACAGAGACAATGTTGAACTATATCCAGAACATGAAGATCAACCAACGAGTGATATAGAACTTATTTAAGCTACTATTTCTTCTGAACTGTCTTCTGTAATTGTTTTCTTTGTTTCGAAACAGAAAAAAGTGTACAAAATTAATCTTTGATAAAATACATTTATAACGACACATGTAACTTACACTTTTTTCATCTAAATACAAAAATTGTCCTTATCTTGTTTCAAAATTTAACATGTTTCGAAACACCCATAGCAAAACTTAACATCTCCACATGTTGTTTCCAGAACTTAACATGTCCAACACATTTTGTTTTCTTGTATCACCAGTATCAATGTGAGATTTCCACCACATGTATCCTCTAATTCAGAAAAAACAACTGAATATGTTATTTTTTCCACCGTCATTATCTTAGTACAACACCCAGTAATAGTTTTTCCTTGATTTCTCAATTCCTATTTCAGTGGACATGTTTAGTTTCGGAAATTACCTACTCATTTGCGTCCCAACAAGCTAATAAGCTCAAGCATTCAAGCAACAACACAATAGGTAACTTAGTAATTTAGTACATATAAACATAAATTTAATACGACTTTGTATAAAGTTCGTCGTAAACATCTTCCGGAGATTCCTATAAATCGAGATGAAAACATTGCTCAATTAGTTGATGAAGAGAATTAAATCCTGATTGAAAATGAACAAGTTTGTTATTCAGTTCAGCTAATACTGTAGTTAGTTTCATTTCCTCCGAAATTTGAATCTATTATGTAATGCTTTTGGGCTGGAACATTTTCGTATTCTTCTTTTTTACTCAACTTCGCACCATTCATGTATCGGCCTATGCAATGAGCTAATATATACCAGTAATGTTCTCCTTTTTTACCCCTAAAGCAGTGGAAAACTAACTTTTGAAAGTTTGCTAGGATTAATATTGCATCTAATAGTCTTCCATGTCGATTTTAAAACGTCGGCACATGTGACAATAAAGTGCCACTTCATACAGTGTCTTATACGATGTTGTAAGATTCATTATATGAAGAACTGGTATCTAAAATTGTCGAAAATCTCGAATTTAACACAGGAATATGCTAATTTTGAATCACAAGTGGACAAATGCCTTCGTGGTCTGTGTGGACTGCCGTTGTTTCTTCATATGAAGTGAGTGATGTCTTTAACATGATATTAATCACATTAACTACCAACTCCGAATTTCTAGATTACTTATGATAGTTACATCGCCGAAAATCTTCATTTCCTCCATGCATGTGGGCTGGTGAATGAACCTTGAAATACTCCCATACTCCCCAGTGGATCAGAAGCTTTCCACAATCATCTCAATGAACAATTCTATAATCCGCACCCAAACATACTGTTAGGCATTCTTTCAGCTCAACATGAAACCCTAGATTAGATATATCCAGATTGCTCGGCCTAATAGGCTTTCACGATAACAACTTCTGTCAGGTTTACTATGCTGATATCTAGTTGTTACATAAGGAGTCACGTCAGAACTCCCATTACAATTTCATTAGCGAATGTACTGCCATCTCTCGTTCGTTTACGACGGACGGGTGGCGATCCTGGCGGTTGTTCTCTTCAAAGTGCAACCGATTTTAACATAGGGATGAGCAATCTGTTATATATGTGATCTGGAATGAAACTAAACATAAAAATTATTCAGTTAAGAACAATGTGTCACAGCTACCTCGTAATTTCTGAAAACCAAAACAGAATCTATTAATAGAAAACTCTAGATCATACAAAACTGGCATATTGTCCCATTTGGATTTTTGTTTGAAAATGTTAGTTATTATTATTTACTTACTTACAAATGGCTTTTAAGGAACCCGCATTTTCATTGCCGCCCTCACATAAGCCAGCCATCGGTCCCTATCCTGTGCAAGATTAATCCAGTCTCTATCATATCCCATCTCCCTCACATCCATTTTAATATTATCCTCCCACCTATGTCTCGGCCTCCCTAAAGGTCTTCTTCCCTCCGGTCTCTCAACTAAGACTCTATATGCATGTCTGGATTCGCCCATACGTGCTACATGCCCTGCCCATCTCAAACGTCTGGATTTAATGGTCCTAATTATGTCAGGTGAAGAATACAATAAGACTTGTAACATTCCAAGTAGAAGATCTCAAAACTTTATTCCTTTGCTGTGGTTGTGCTAGAGAATCAGTCCCATTCCGAGGCTTATTTGAAGGTTTCAAAACAAGCTGTTTTTTTACGGTGATGGGTTGTTAGCTCTTCGCCCAACCCCTAAGCTGGAGGTCCATCCCTCACCGTCTGCCCGCGACTGCTTATTCAATATATTCACAGCTACCCTCCATATCTGGAGGCCGTCACCTCGATCCGCAACCTGAGGACGCGCCATGTCGTGGTGATAGGGACCCACAATACGTTAGTTATTATTACAAACCAATAAAGTAAATGTCTGTAGTATTCAATGAGAGTGACGAAGTGGCGGAAGTAATTTTAAAGTAAAATTTTTATAGGCAGCAAAAATGAAGCAGCATTTTTAATCATACCAGGAATTCGTTCTCCTAGCAATTCCAAGTCTGCATGAAATGAGAGGAGAAATGTTACTATTAACAGACCCAAACAAGATACGAAAAGCCGACTAGCCTAGTCCCAAATGCACTACACCGATCGTCCAAACGTTATACGTTTCACTGGTTGAGCCAAACAGAAGGCATCGACGAACGTGGATTTGAATACCGCTTGGGACATGGATATTTAACGTTTGGTAACCCGATGACCTGAGTCGTCCAAGTGGATGTGTAGTATCCGTTCAGTGTAGACCTAGCCTGCATAACAAGTCCAGAGTGCGTAGCGTAAATCCTCCAGTTACGAAAGAATCTCCACATATGGATGAGTGGATACTGATGTAGGTTCGTGGATACGTAGATAAATACACACACAGTTTTGTAGACATGTACATTGGAAGATAGGAGATAAGTACCCTAGATCTAGATTATTATGGATTGCAGGTTGGTTGATGAGTAAGTAAATTAATTGCTTTGTTGCTTGGCTGGTATTTGAGCAAATGTATTTTTTAATCGCGGGTAAATATGAAGGGTTCAGAGTCATAGTGGGCCAAACGCCATTTATTAAAAATGGAGAAAGTTAAGTGAATGCCATAATTTAATGAAGATTTATATATCATTTAGTTTTAATAGGTATACCTTATATTGCTTGCCGTATATTTCAATTGAATTAAGGTAATAACGTCATTTTAATCCTTGTTTTCTACAGTTTTAGTAAATGGCGCTTGGCCCACTATGGTTCTTCATATATTTGTTGTCTTTGCTGCAGTTGAATTGTCTAGACTTTGTGTCTGTCACACAGGCGGTTCGAGTTCCAATTCCGTTCGGGAGTTTTCATTGAAAAGCCCATAGTAACATTTTTAGTGGACAGGATCACAGTTCAGGTTTTTCTCTCGAGGTTTTTCCGTTTCAGCAAATTAGGCATAATTCCATCTGATATTTTTATTATCGTTTCATGATATTCCCCGATTGTCGGCTTGAAACGCACGGAGGGATACAATCCAGGGATCTCTTACTATCTGGTGTGGCTTAGTGGATAAAGCGTCAGCACGTAAAGCTGAAAACCCGGGTTCCAGTCCCGGTGCCGGAGAGAATTTTTCTCTGTTCTGTCCATCCTTAATCATATGGTAACGCAGAATTCCTGCACGTAATAACATTATGTACTTCTGTACATCATAATAATTTCTTATTAATACACTTGTTTATATTCGTATTGTTTGTAGAAGTGTTTCATGTAGCCTAAGTTTATGAATTTGTCAAATTTAATTCGGTTAAAACCAACCGAAGAAGCTATTATTAGTGAAATGTTCCTTTCAAAAGCATTTTCATAATATGAATATATTATATTCAGACAAAATTCCAAAAGCCATTTGCATCTCCCTTCTGATAATTCAGTTGAAAAATTCATGACACTTATTTTTTCACTGATTACTGCTGAATTATTTCACAAATTGTATTTACGTGTATTTCAGATGGAGAGAGTGTTTCACGAAGTTTATATAATTTATTTTATTTCAGAATATGTATGATAAGATTTCTTCTGTTAAATTTTAACATACCTTGTTTACATGTTTCGACCTATTTATGAGTCATCTTCAGAACTGGTCGTTGTTGGTCTTGGCGCCCCTTGTTGTTTCCTGTGAGGGTGCGTTCGTAGTGTAGAGTCAAATAGTGTATGTGTTTTGAAATTGAGTTGTGTGTTGAGAATATCGTTAGGGTGTGTTTTCGCGTGTCTGTATATTTCATATTGTTCTAGTGTGTTGAGTTTCTGGCTTTTTGGTTGGATGTGCAGTATTTCCATGTGTGTGTTGATGTCTCTCTAGGTGTGGTTGGCATTTGTGATGTGTTCTGCATATGTGGAGGTGTTTTGTAATTTTGTTATGGCTATGATGTGTTCTTTGTAACGTGTTTCAAATGATCTGCCTGTCTGTCCAAATGTAGAAGTTGTTGCAGGTATTACATTTGAGTTTGTATACGCCTGTGTGGTTGTATTTGTTTGTTTATGTTGTTTGTGTGTTGAGATGTTTTTGTAGAGTGTTATTTGTTCTGTATGCGATGTTGTAATTTAATTTCTTGAATGAGGTTGCAATTTTATGTGTGTTTTTGTTTTCGTATGTTAGTGTGATGTATTTTTTATGTTCTTGTGTTTGTGTTGTATTCTTCTGTTTTTTGTGGTTATGTTTTGTCTTACGTTTTATGTTGTCTATTATGTTGGGGTTGTATCCGTTACGTAACCATATGACCCGTAAATAGGTCGAAACATGTAAACAAGGTACGTTAAAATTTAACACAAGAAAGTCTTATCATACATATTCCGAAGTGGTACAGTGTTAAAAGTTGTGTAATCAAGATGTATTATTTTATTTATTTATGTAATCATTCGAACGGACACCGAATAGCCAATATTAGCTTAACACAACGATAACCATAAGAATAATTACAAGATACGTACCGTAATAATAGTAAATATACAAATAATTGATAGGCTAAGTATTCACATTGAAATTCATCCCCTCCCTCAGAAGACAGTAACATTAAGACACAGGCATACAGCAAGAGTAAGGCCTCTGACGATGGAGTACATGGACTTCGCGAACGGCCGTGCGGAGTATTCAAGTTATACTACCTTAACACAGTTAAGTTTTAAAGTTTTTTTTTAACTTTAATCACATTTTAAATATTATAATAAGTGTTATAAAAAGAATTTATGCCTAGAGAATTGTAAAAGAAGGTATATAAGTTGTCAGTTTTAATGCATCTGGAAACGGAAAACGAGATTCAGGATTCATAGTCTAGTAAAAATTGTGGCATCATAGTTCTCATAGGAAATACTGGGTGAACGGTATAGAGCAGAACAGGTTTCACGGCCTCGCGCGTACTTGAGCCCCCACCTCCGAGCGCATAGCCGGCCGGCCAGCCGTGAAACCTGTTCTGCTCTATACTGTTGACCTAGTATAAAATAATATTGTGTATGAAAGATTAACAGAATTTATTATCTTTGTAGGTCCTACATAAAAATAAAGCGTCAAAGTTTTGATCTTCAAATTTCAAGAAATCACAATACTTTCTCATAAGTATTCTTGAAGTGAATGGGCTGAAATCTATGAGAAAGTAATTATATAAATTTGCGTTGAATATTTTCTTACTTTGCCGAGTAACCTGTTGCAACATAATTCTAGTCTACAGATACCCTATATATTGAAGTTTCGATCTCATTGGTGGAAAGTAAATTATTAAAATGAATCTAACATAGAGAAGGAATAAGTGAATTACCTATTAGATTCAACATTCTAGTTGCATGAATATAACGAAAATCTATATGGTTATGAAAACAAAACTTTACTGTAAAAAATACTTCAAGATTTTGATAGTATTTTTGTGATGTTATGGCAGAAGCTGATAATATATGTACAATTTTAACAAAAAAATATTTTGTTTTCTAGATATTATAATATAACAAATGTTTTTAACGTTATGGAAAAAATGGTATATCTACTCCCATTACAATAGTAGCTAACACTAATAGGCTACTAATAAATAAAACATTTCTTCTAGTGTATCCCTGATTTTTTTCGAAAGAATCAACTTTAAAACTGCTCTCCTGTAAAGTAAGGAAAATATACATATCAGCTTATGTCATAACACCACAGAATTTTGTTCTGATAATTTGAATATTTTTAATATGAGAGAAGTGGTATTCTGGTAATTATGATATCAATTCTAGAAAAATTTATGTGCATACCATTCTCTTCATTCCTTCATATAATGGCATCTATGTTTAGGTTTAAAGGATTTTAATTATATGGACGGTTTTTAAATCGTCACAGAATAATAAATGGTCAGAAGTCTACAGTTTCAATGAATTGAACCGGGAATTTCTTTAATCAGACGACAGGTTACCTCTCGAAAAATTCCGCAGCTATTGTTTCAGAGAGACATATATAAATTCATTATTACTATCATGTTGGCAATAAAAATTTCTCTCTTTCGGTATTTAAATATTTAACTTTTGATAATCGGCAATTATTTCAATTGGACATACAAGATTAGTGGTAACCCTAAGAGTAACATTAATTTCATAAGCGTAATAGCACAGTCTAGTATATACAGTCACGAAGCTTGAGTTGTGAGGGTACTAGGAACAATAGATTGTGCAGATACTATTTCACATTGTCCATGATGAGGCGATAGTAGCGATCCTAGTGGTTAGCAACTATCTATGGATGCATACTTCAACACCAAATTACCTTTCGTCTCGTTTCTCTTATCTATATTCTAACCACGACGTAAATACCAGATCACTTAACTGTGGCGCGTTAAGTATACTTCTTCATAGAACATCTCGTTATTCATCATCTTTTACAGTATCCACCTCGCGACAATGTAATTCCCTGTCAGAAAGTATTAGGGGCTGCAAGACAATAAACACTTTTAATTACAGCTTAAAAGATAACCTTCTTAGTATTTCACTCCAATCATACTAACTTAAACTATCACTGGCTACATTGTTACTCCTTCCTTTAGACATGCATCCTGATAGTGCTGTAATTTCAAAATTGTCTCATAACAATCTTATCCTATTATATAACATTATTTGAAATATATTAACATTCTATGTATTTTAGCTTAATTCTGCTACACAGTTCATATTTCATTGTTTAATTAATACTCCATAGTATTTTGCTGTTTAATTCGTGAATAACTCTTGTATACATGTAACTCTTATCTAATTCAAATTGTTGAATTCTTTGTAAGTTCATACATATGTATGTATACTTTTTGTGGTTGAGTGGAAGAGAAGGCCTTACGGCCTTAACTCTGCGAGCTAAAATAAATTATTATTATTATTATTATTATTATTATTATTATTATTATTATTATTTACTACGTATTGAGCTTCGTGACTGTATATACTAGACTATGGTAATAGGCTATTTCACTATAGCCCAGTATAATCATAGAGTTGCAAGATCTTTAATTTGCCATAGAACGGTGCAGTGATTTTCTACATAGTTGCCGCATTTCCTTTTAAAGATACAGCCGTGAACTGACGGAAGACGGATTCAGGAGTCCTACACATCAAATTTTCTTTTTATTTCTGTACCAGTGTTCAAAACACCCACTGAGTTTATATGCTACCAGCAACGTTTTGGATCATATAAAAAATTGTAAATGCTTAGACAGGAAGAGAGAAAATCTCTAAAGCGAGTTGGAACGGAGTTGCGAAGGAGTGTGGCCGTAAATTTTACTGGAGAAAGGAGAAAGAAAAAAAATAAAAGGCACCTCGAAGAGTTAGAACAGCACCTCCCTATTGCAGTATTACCCGTGCTTCACACATGTCTTGACTGGTTGACCGGACCTATTTTCACCTTGATGTATTGTTCAAACAGCCACCAACTCCACTCAATAGAGTATCGTACTTACAAGCCCATCCAAACACCTCTTCTTCTTCACTCTGTAAGTCCGAGATAATCCTTCCATTTGTCTTTGAAACTTGTCGTTAAGCCCTTCTTATAAGATGCTCTAGCACAATGCAGTATTAATTATCTCCAAGGGTTTAGTAGGTCGGGTTTTATAAGCTAGATGGTAACGATAAAAATCGAAGGTCCTATGAAAGCTGGAAACAAATAAATGATGCAAATAATTATGTAGTTAACGACGCTACAAAAGTATAGGGTTTTCAATGTTTTGGATACCAACTATGTGTGTAAAAAAGTTTGTACGAACTAAATTAGTTTTTCCTTTAAGGAGGTAAATGTAAGTTACTTTGTATTTAAATACGGATCAATTATGTTCGTTTTTTCACAGTAGTGTCATAAGCACTGAGCAAAATGTGTGAAGAAAAGAATGTAAAAATGTGAACAAATAGGGAAAGAATAGTCAAAAGGAAATACTCATTAGGTACATGTAATATTTTAAATTATATGATATGATATGATATGATATGATATGATATGATATGATATGATATGATATGATATGATATGATATGAAGATTTCGCGGGAAAAACAATGAATGTCAGTTTTCTTAAGGTTGATGCCATTGCCTAATTCAATGGATCACTGCGAAATTTAATGTTGTTCTTATGAAAAATGGTAAAAAGGAGAATTATCACCACGAATACAGTAATCCTTTCCTTTATTTTCTATAGAAACAGCACTACATCTTGCAGTTATAGACTCAGATCATTATCTAATCCTTAACAGAAATGTGACATTCATCGTTTTTCCCGCGAACTTTTCATATGATATGGTATATGATATGATATGATATGATATGATATGATATGATATGATATGATATGATATGATATGATATATGATATGATATGATATGATATGATATGATATGATATGATATGATATGATATGATATGATATGATATGATATGATATGATATGATATGATATGATATGATATGATATGATATGATATGATATGATATGATATGATATGATATGATATGATATGATATGATATGATATGATATGATATGATATGATATGATATGATATGATATGATATGATATGATGTAATGTGATGTGACGTGACGTGACGTTACATGACTTGATGTGATGCGATCGGTCGTGATGGCCCTTCACATATTTTCTGCATATAATGCCATCACTCCCTTGGATACATATTCTGCTTACGTTTTTTCAAACATCCAGCTATTACATATAAATGAGTCTGATCACTTTTCTATCACGTCTCTCACTCCTGTTTCTTTCTACTTACCCCTCCTCTTTCCTAGTTATGTCTTATTTTTACTAATCTAATTTAACTAAACAATCACTTCTCTCAATGACTGATTCATTCCATCGCTTGCTATTCTTTCCTGTGTGATGACCTCTCCACCTTCTAATTTTTCAAATAGTTCTCCCACCGTATATTTTACTATAATGTTCCTTATGTCCTCTTCCATTGTCCCTATCTCTATATGGTTCAAATTTTCCAAACAGAATTCCACATCACCCATTTATCTTTAATTTGTCTCCGTATAATCTAGCGAAATGCCCATTTTTCCTTGCAGCCTTCATAAAAAGCAGGGGCGTATTTTGCGGGCTACCGGGGCTACCGGCGGTAGCCCAAGGAAATTACAAAAGAAAAAGTTTATAATATAACTTAATGTAATAATTTTGTACTATTAGTTTTACCATAGTAATTAAAATTAAAGTAATTGTTAGATATATTTTGTGTAATAATAGGGTCAGCGGTAGCCCAAACCCTTTAACCAGTATACGCCTCTGATAAAAAGGATCAATATTCTTCTCCTGCATCTTACTTCATATTCAAAATCATATTCCAGTCTAATATTTGAGTTTTTTAAGTACTTTCGTTTGCTCAATTTTTTCGTTTGCCATTATACTTGAGAATTTAACTAAAATAGGTCTATTTATATTTTTCTCCTATTCTCTATGTTCCTTTAAATTGTCCATCACTCACATCAATCCTGAACCAATCCCAGCACACTTTCATTACAGTTTCCAATGCCTGTTCCTTCTTCTTTTCTTCTATTCCGAAAAAAATATTAAGTTCTTCCTTCTCTGATCTTCTTCTAGATATTTTACCTTACTTTTCATTAGGTCGTTTTCCTTCTGTAGAGTTTCCAAATTCTTGTAGATCTCTTCAATGTTTGCTTCAAGGTTTACTACTGCTTGACTATTTTCTTCAATATTCGCCATTATTACACTGTTACGTGATGTCGGTGTCAATGCCTCTACTACAATATTTCCTCACTGCCGAGCTCCCTTCTCACACGTCTATACTGATCCGCTGTTCGCTGTGGACTGGTAATGTTTTAAATACTCTCCTATTGAAACAAATATAATTGTCTTGTTGTAAATATGAGGGATGTTTATTGTTATTTATCATAAATCTGAATATTAAAAAAAATGTATATTTCAATAACAATAGTTACTCTATAAGATATAATGAAATTTAAAACCGTAAACTGGGGTTACTTTGAACACAGAGGAAACTGAAAATTTTTTCAGAAAATCATATTTAGGTTTTTGCATGCTGCACTTGTTATTGATGGAGGTAAATTATCATAAAAATTATTCTCATACCAAATCTACCTCCATCCATAACAAGTGCAGCATGTAGAAACCTAAATATAATTTTCTGAAAAAATGTTCAAACTTTCCTCTGTGTTCAAAGTAACTCCAGTTTACGGAAATGAAAGTATTACAAAATAATTTTATCGATATGTCACATAGAAGTATTTGGTTTTCGAGAACTATACAAAGAAAGAGAATGGAAGCTGCAGAAATGCAAATATTTGAAGAATTAGTGAGTACCAAAAGACAAACCATATTAAGAAGAAAACATCATACAGAAGATAAAAATTTACCATGAAATAAAATAGGTTACTAACTGCTACAATGTTATGATCATGTGATCAGTGAATCAATTATTAAACATGCTAAATAGTTCTATTCATATGAATTTGAACGTATAATATCAAGATGAAACCAATTAAACACAGAAGAGAAAATAATGTAAAATATCTTGTAAGGAATACAATGCTTGTATTAGATTATGATAGGCCTAATGATGATGATGATGATCGTGATCATGTAGTAATGGGAAAGTAATAGTAAATTTTCACGTTTTGATGCACTTAAAGTGAGAGCTTTTCTATCTGTAGGACTACACAGCTAATCAACTAAGAAATCATACGAAAGTTACAAAATAATATTTTCAGTCTTTGGGAGAATGGATAAAAGGAAGAAAACTGAAATTAAAGAAAAATATTTAGATAGAATGAAACCAAACAGGCCTTTCTGACAAGTTTTGAAGTATGAGCCAAAAGGAGAAGAAATATTGGAATGGGGCAAAAAACATAATTTATGAATTAGAAACATCAGTAAGATTTCCACGTCGGATGTATGTGATGATCATGATGATACACGTAGGCCCTATAGTTTCATTATAGTGTCGGGAAGAAATTTATACTCTTCAAATGTTAACAAGTTGGTACATCACATATAAGAAAACAAAAGTTGAGGAAGATAAAACGGAAACATCAAGCTTTATTATTGGTATGAATCACAATTCGAATCGAAAAATACACCTAAAACGAAATTACTTGCCTTAACTTGTGAACGGAATTATGACGAAATACTCTACAGGCCTATTTGTGCAAATAGCGATATTGTACACCAATTAACAGTAACAAATATATTAAGATAATAAAAATATAGTAATAATAGTTCAAAAATTTTCTACAGTAAATACTACTGGGTGTTCATTTCAAAGTGTGTCATGACGTCACTGTTGTTGGGTCACCGATTTGAAGAGAGTTTCAGCTTATATGTTAGAGAAGTTGCCTATTATTTAAGGCGTTCTTCAATCTGAACTTGAGAACGTGTACGGTATAACTTGAACGTCGTAGCAACAGATGGCGGTCTGTACGGTCTGTGTGCTACCATAACCTCTTTCGAACTGTGTTTTGCGCCGGCAAGTCGTACGCAGGGTATTTCTTATCATCGGTTGCGTACGGTAACATTCCACAACACAAATCAAATGCTCCGTGTCCATGTTGACCGTCGAAGTTAATGTCAACAAATACGTAAGTAATCGTCTTAACCCTCTCCCCATATCCCGACAGTACGTATTTCCAAACAGTTCACATTCCTGCCACTACCGGCGTTACCGTACGTATCGGTATGTACTCTTCAGAATGAACGCCGTACTTGCTAGGCAACTTTTCTGCCTCTTAGGTTATGCATCTCTGCGGAAGTGTAGGAAGATTGAATTCTCTAGGCTCATCGGCTAGCCACATGACGGCATACAGCGAGCAATGACACATTTTGAACTGAACACCCAGTAATATTTTATATTACATACAAATTTCGAACTGATTCCTTCATTAAAATTTACGTCAGTACATCCATTCAAACATTATCAAATGGGATTAAATTTGAGATGCTTTATTACATGTCATATAAGGTGGGCCGTCAAACGGAAAGATTTCAGGGCGCAGAAAAAGAATGAAAAGTTACTATTAGGGCTATATCAATTTAATGTTTTATGAGTAGAACTGACAAGTACATGAATAACCATTAGGTATGCGACGAGAAAAAAAATATTTCTTAAAAATTGCGTCAGCCAAGTGAACTCCATTGGAAAGCACACATTCTTCGAGTGTGCCAGGAACTGTTGCATAACCCCTCTCAGCATATTGACAGGTATCGCAGCGAGCTTTCCTCGTATACGTTGTTTTAGGGCTGGAATTGTTCTGGGTGGATTGCCCCAAACACCTTCGATTTGAGGTGTTCCCACAGGAAGAAATTACATACCGTTAAATCAGGTGACCTAGGCGGCCAAGCGATATCCCCTTTCCGAGAAATGACGCGGCCCGGGAACAAAGCATTCACAGCACTCATCGAAATTCTTGCGGGGTGGCTTGTTGCTCCGTCCTGTTGAAACAGTATGTTTTCATTAACTGGAAAATGGGCGAGTTATGGTGTAAAAAAAAAAGTTCTGTATCATTTCAACATATCGCACTGTATTTCCGGCCTCATTCTCAAAAAAATAATGGGCCGATTATTCCATTTGATAAAACCGCGTACCATACCGTGCATGGTTTGCATGGTTTGTATTACGTATATGGGTTCACTCATTGTACTTCTTGCATCTATGTTCAATTTGTTTTTGTCTTCTTTACTATGTCACCTGAAGATGACTTATATAAAAATTCTAAAATATTCGTGAAACATAATATAATATGATCAGTGAAATACACTTTTAATGTGATGTAATAGAATTCATTCTGCTTTCATACTTAGATAAGTTATTGACTGACAAGTATACTAAAATATTTTATATTTATAAGATTATTTATTTCAATGATGTATGTTATTCAAAGTTACGAAATCTTTCCACGTCGACCACGTTACTTCGAGAATGATGACTGAGACTCGAAGCGCACAAGAGTTACGAGACGAGACTCGTAAGACAAACGCAACGAACACAGCGAACAAGATCGACAGTTAGTTTTGTTCTCTCTAGAAGACGGACAAACGATGGAATTGCCGGGACGGAGTTGAACCTGAGTTTCCATTTATTCATTCATAGTGTTCTGCTCTGCAAACCCAGCTTTCTCCAATCTTTCCTATTTTCTGCCTTTTTGTTTCCTTATATGATCTATATATCTTTTAATGTAGTCTATCATCTGATATCTTAACCTGCCCCGAACTCTTCTTCCATCCACCATTCCTTCTAGTGTATCCTTCAGCCAATGACCCAAGCAGTTCCTTTTCCTCTTTTTGATCAGTTTCAGATATATTGTCAATATATATTGTACATGTAATAATGAAAAGCTCTAGTTTACACATTCTTAAAAGTTGTTATACCTACATATCTTTTCAACGAAATATTTGAAAGAATAAAACTGACATGAATTATCTTTCGTCTACGGTTCTGCTAATTACTGCATTGTGTAGGACAGGTATATACTAATTTGGTTTACTGTACCGCCTCCGACAATACGTGTGTTTACATAATCCTGTTCTATGTCGAAGTTCAATTTCCTTTTGTGCATGACCGCAATGCTATATGTAAACAGCATGTTTACCAATACTGTGATTGAACTATCTCACCTGTTCATTGTAATGGTCACCCCTTGCTCTCTAGTGGCGCATTCAATTTCCTCGAGGCGTGACAATACGCACAGTGTTGTATGTAAATGCACTGTTTACTCAGCTCTCTCTATATATGTATGCCCTGTGTTGGCTCTCGACTCTGTGCATAGTACATTAGCCATATGTTGCTGCTACTTGATAACAGGGCCGTCACGAGTGCCGGTACTTACTCCAAAGGAAGGTGTTCGTTACCATGGAGACGGAACTGTCAATAGCGGGACACGTTCATAGCTGACAGAAGCAACGAGTTAAAGAAAGAAATAGCTTATGAATAGGGCTCCAAAGTTGATGATCTAAAAATCACAGAAAATGACCTATAAAATAATCTTAAATTTCTGAAAATCTGACACTAAAATAATCATCCACACCACAGACATCATCACAAAACAAAACTACTTCACATAGAATAACAAATATTACACACAAACCGAAGGCCTACCCATGGGATCACCCATTCCCAGCATACTAGCAGAAATATTCTTACACCACATAGAAAAGACATACATACTAAGCAAAGACAACAACAAACACGCAAACAACATCATATATTGGCACAGATACGTAGATGACATACTAATACTATACAAAGGAAACAAAAGACAGATCCAAAACCTACATCAACACATAAACAAAATACACCCAAAGCTACACTACACATTAGAAATTGAAAACAAGAAATCCGTAAATTTTTTAGACACTACAATAACAAAAGTAGACAACAAACACACATTCAAAGTATACAGAAAACCCACAACAACAACAACAACAACACACATACACAACACAACACATCCAACCACCCCAGACAACACAAACAAGCTGCATTCCGAACAATGGTACACAGACTACTCAACATACCAATGAACCAACAGGATTACAACGAAGAACTAAACACAATCAAATACATAGCACAAGAAAACGGATACAACCCTAACATAATAGACAACATAATACGTAAGACAAAACATAACCACAAAAAACAGAATAATACAACACAAACACAAGAACACAAAAAATACATCATACTAACATACGAAAATAAAAACACACATAAAATTGCAACCTCATTCAAGAAATTAAATTACAACATCGCATACAGAACAAATAACACTCTACAAAAACATCTCAACACACAAACAACACAAACAAACAAATAGAACCACACTGGAGTACACAAACTCAAATGTAACACATGCAACAACTTCTATATAGGACAGACAGACAGATCATTTCAAACACGTTACAAAGAATACATTACAGCCATAACAAAATTACAAAACACCTCCACATATGCAGAACATATCTCAAATGCCAACCACACCTAGAGAGACATCAACACACACATGGAAATACTGCACATCCAACCAAAAAGCCAGAAACTCAACACACTAGAACAATATGAAATATACAGACACACAAAAACACACCCCAACGATATTCTTAATACACAACTCAATTTCAAAACACACACTCTTTGACTCTACACTACGAACGCACCCTCACAGGAAACAACAAGAGGCGCCAAGACCAACAACGACCAGTTCTGAAGATGACCCATAAATAGGTCGAAACATGTAAACAAGGTACGTTAAAATTTAACACAAGAAAGTCTTATCATACATATTCCGAAGTAAAAAAAAAAATGTTTTTATCGAATGTCCCCAAAATCACGTCAGTCCATATTTAAATATTACGAGGAACTGAAAGTCTGAGACATACCTCTTATTCAGTATTGAAGTAAAGAGCCATCGCCATTCTTAGGGTGTCGAGCTTGAAGGATCGTCGGTTATTTTATTTTGGAACTTATTTTATTCACTTGTGAGATACAACATGCTGACTGCGGGCACTGCTGCTGCAGTATTTGTTCTGTTGCGTTTAATTGGAGAAAGCACGTAACACACGTGATCAGGAGTCAGCTTAATGAAGCTATGCACCTGTCGACATAGCTCTACGTGAAGATGTGCAACATGGTAATGCTGTGCGGCTGTAGATTTTTTAACTTGAGCATATTTTAAAAACTTTGTCATATTATCATATTATAATTTATTTATGTAACATAATGCAGAGGGATAATAACCTACTTTCATAAAAAAAAGTATTATATTTTTAGATCTAAAATTGAACTGCAATCAGAAGTAAACATATTAGTCATCTTGATTATACAATTTTTAACGCCACATGACTTCGGAATATAAAGTAGATAATTATATGCTTTCACGTGTTAATTAACTAGTCAACAAGGTGACGTTTTCCTAGTTGAACAAAAAGTGGCTTGCAATGAGTTCTAAAAGACACACCACAAATAATTCTCACTGCTCTCTTTTGAAGAATAAACAACTTAGAAACCGAATTATGGTTACCCCACAAAAGCGTACCGTAACCTAAGTGACTATAAATATGGACATAATAAACCGTAACTTAAGATTTATAACATAATGTTTGTCTGAGGATTCGTTAATTTTATTAACAAGATATTCTATGTGTGTACTCCAGCCAGACCAGCTTCGAGGTGAATGCCTAGAAATTTAACTGAGGAAGACAAGTCAGTAATATTTCTGTTAAAAGAAAATTTAATATCTACAGTCTTATTAGAGTTGATGCTAAGTTTAATGGCATCATACCAGTCTTTAATCGTGAACGATGAGTTGTCAATCTGTTTTTCATTAAAACATTATTACCCTGAGAAATGCCAAGTGCCAAATTATCAGCAAACATGAAAATATCAAGGAATATATATATATATATATATATATATATATAATATTCTGAAACATATTAGGTCTAAATTGGTTATGGAAATAACTACGGACTCTAAATGCCAAGATTATTGGTAAAACTATAAATGATAGATAATATGAAATCTCAAGACATAAGGTATTGTAGAGAAATGAAAATTTTCTGGGAACAGGAAGAGTATGTGTGATTAAACACAAGAGAGATAAAAGTAGGATTAGCCTGTGGAGATTTGGTATTTGGAGACTCAAAACTAGAACTACCAAAGCTATTAGTTACTGAGTAACCAAATTAATAATCTTTCAAATAGTTAAGAAATAAGTGAAACGATGAATTAGAATAAGAATAATAAAACATTTAGTAATATTAAATATAGTGAATAGTGAGTCTATTATCATAATATGCTGAACTTAAAATTTAAATTATGGTTTATTTAACGACGCTCGCAACTGTATAGGTTATATCAGCGTCGCCGGTATGTCGGAATTTTGTCCCACAGGATTTATTTTACATGCCACTAAATCTAGTGACATGAGCCTGTCGCATTTAAGCACGCTTAAATGCCATCGACCTTGGCCGGGATCGAAACCGCAACCTCGGACATAGAAGGCCAGCGCGATACTAATTTTGTCACCCGGGGCGATAATGTGCTGAACTAGAATTGTTTATAGGTCAAGAATAAATATAGGAAGAGAACAATAACTTAAAGTGAGATATTTTAGTATTGATAACATAGTAGATTCACAGTATTAAATAGTGCTAAACTGTTATTAGAAGAGTTGATAAATTAAGAAGTTGTTCATAGTACTGGTGAAACTATTATGTTATATTTGTATTTGTTAATTATGGGACTGACGGATTTGAACTGGAATGCATCAAATCCGCCATGTCCAGATAAGAGTCATTTAAGTAAATAAAATATTATAATTTGTAAGGTATTGAAACTCAACTTAGAACAGAATTGGAAGGTCAAATACTGGAACAGGAAGACAATTTCAAAATCCTTGAGTTGTCCATCAGGCAAAACGGATCTCTAGACCAGGGAGTGAGCACCCGGACAACAGCAAAAGGACGACTGTACCACAAGGAATATCACAAAGGGTTTTACTGGTAAGAGGGAGATCAACAAGACTACAAAGATAACCGTGTACCGCACAGTTTAGTACCTATAGGGGAACAACTTAAAAAACTCCGTTGGTCTGCGCATGCGTCAATATTAAAGAGTGACACAATATACTATTCACCTCTTTATCCCTAATTGTCAGCCAATAGTTGCCTGTAATGATGCGTCAGATGACTTGTCAATCTACAGCGACAATGGTTCAGATTAATGGAGGGAAACTCCAGACTCCGCCTCCAGCATAGCGGTAATGTGTAGTAACCTCCTACAACGGAGTTTTGCCAAATGTAGGCTTATAGCTACCCTCATCCACAATGTGGAGTAGTGAACATTAACAAGCAAAATATAGTAACCAACTTTACGCAGGTGAAATGAAATATCTGCGACGGGTTGAGCAGAAGAGAAGATAGGATCGATTCCGCAATCAGACCATTAGGTCTGCTTTAAATGTCAAGTCTCTCCAGACAATGACAGAAGAGATGGTTCGGACATGTCGCTAGGATGCACGAAATACGACCCACGCAGGACGTGCGAGGGCCGGAGACCGAGAGGGAGGCCAAGAACCAATTGGTCAGATAACATCCGATTGGCATTGAAACAGAGGGGAGCAGACTGCAGAGAGGCAAATACACTAGCAGATAGGAACTGGCGTGGTCCCTGCGAAACTTCGATACCAAATTGGTATAAGGAGGAGGAGGAGGAGGAGAAGAAGAAGAAGAAGAAGAAGAAGAAGAAGAGGAGGAGGATTAGTATTGAGCGAATTACGATTACTTAAGATTTTTTTGAGTATAATTTGAAGTTGGCTGGAGTTATTGCCGCTTAGTTCCGCACCAATTCAACGACACAATCATCCCTTTTTCTTCCTGTGTTAAAAACCTTGGAGTTTACTTTGATACGCATTTAAACTGGAATAACCAAGTAACCCATATTACCAAAAAAGTGCTTTCCATACTACATTTCTTAAATATATTTCGAAAATTCCTCCCGCGATCACTCAAGAAAATACTAGTGGAAACACTAGTAATGCCCCACTTCGATTATTGTCATTTTCTACTGACTGACCTCAATATCAACCAGTCGCAAAAATTACGTGTTCATAATTCTTGTGTTCGCTTCGTCTGCGATGTCCGTCGTGCTGACCACATTACCCAATCCTTCCAAGCTTTAAACTGGCTACGGCTTAACGAACGTAGAAATTTTCATTCTCTTTTTCTCCTTTTCCAAGTCCTTCACACTTCTAGACCTACCTACCTTGCCTCCCGTTTGTTACCTGTCATCATATCATAATCTCTTCACAAGCACGCAAAATAGCCGCATACTAGCCATACCAACACATAAGACATCATCGTATTCATCATCATACACAATCTCGCTCTCGCGCTTGTGGATACCCTACCCAGTGACATCAGAGACTGTCGGAATTTAGTAGCGTTCAAAAGCAAGCTTATTAAGCATTTTCTTACTGCATAGAGCAGGTTTAATTTGTACTTAATCAATAAAAGAATGCTTCTCTCTTCTTAACTTTTACAATAAACTGTCTAGCTTTTATTAATCAGTTAATCTTTTAGTACTTTGATTTTTATTGTATTTGTAAATTTAATATTAATTGTAATATTATAATTGTAATTGTATTCTTAATATTGTAGTTGTAATCCCCTTGTAGAGGGGAAGAGAAGGCCTGATGGCCTTATCTCTACCAGGTTAAATAAATAAATAAAAATAAATAAATTATTATTCTTTGTATTTGTCTGTGATTCATTGTTTTATAAAATTTAACAGCAATATATGATGAAATCATCTAATATTTTTGAAACTCACAATACAATACAATACAAAGATATTAGTGGTCAAGCACGTATTGCTTTTTGATGTCCAAAAATACTGTTTGTTTATTTGCAGTTGTGCTTGCACCTCTATGTCATTTATTCTTTAGAGTACGTAGAATCACATCATTTTTGTAATTCGAGCTTCGGTAGGGAAAATTGAACTCTCTGTATTTTTGTTGCTTGAAGATTTGCAAAACAATTAGAAACAAATCTTGTTTTTAAATTGACAGAAAAACTGTTTGAACTCAAGGTTGCAAAAGAAAATAAATGCTGCAATTTTAAAACTGTAGGTAATACGAAAATCGTGCACGGATAACTTGCATGCTTACATATACAGGGATCCTACAAAATACATTGTCCACACCTGTGGAGTAACGGCTAGCGCGTCTAGCCGCGAAACCAGCTGGCCCGGGTTCGATTCCCGATCGGAACAAGTTACCTGGTTGAGGTTTTTCCGGGGTTTTTCCTCAACCCAATGCGAGCAAATGCTGGGTAACTTTCAGTGCTGGACCCCCTGACTCATTTCACCGGCAATATCGCCTTCATCACATTCAGACGCTAAATAATCTTAGATGTTGATAAAGCGTCGTAAAATAACCTATTAGAAAAGACAATAGACCTTTCCGGTTTCGAATACATGTGATTTACGTTCTATGAATCTGAAGTGTATGAAAATAGCACCAATGGAAAGAGAAACTCAAAACGTCCATATCGCATCTCTTCTGCTTTCCTTTTCCAAATAATACTTTACATTTGTTGAAGATACACTGTAATTCTGTCGAGTTTCAATTATTGCTTGAAACAATAGCTAAATACTGTGTGAGGCATTTAAAACAGGCCACCTGAATAGCACGGTCATTTGTAATGATAGAAGACAAATCTTCAGACAAAAGTTGTTTGGCGTGAAGGGGAATATATTGTGGTATAAATATTTGTTAGATACTGTACTCCAACCACGAGAAAGTCTTAGGGGAATGAGACGTAGAGGGGTAATGCTGTGAATGAATGTTGATGTCATAAGGACACACACGTGGGTATTCGTATCTCTTTTGGCTAACTCTCACAGCACAAACGATACCACTGATACACATATTAGTGTATAGTTACAAAATTAGATCACTGTTGATCTCCTGGTCTTTTAATCCCCCCATACAGGAAATAACATAACCAGGAGAGCGCATGGTTTTTAAACTGACGTTATAACGGTAATATTATCAATCTACTTCGCTCCAATAGATGACGCAATAGTAAGCACATTCCTTTCACGGTTAATCTCCTGGTTGGAGAACAGTAGATGCGAGTGTAGGGGAGATACGAAACCAGCTTCATTATTTTAAATGTATTGATATCATTTACCATTTAATAGTGCGTTTGAAGACTCATACAAAAACTGTGGTTTGATGGCCATAGAAAATAGATGATGGTTAATTATAAACAATGTGTTTGTTAAAGAAAAAGTCAATCATTTCTGTAACTTACTTAGATCATGTTCAGATTTACTGTACATGTGTTCAAAGTGGTAACCTTGAGGATTGATATATGATGCAAAGCGATTCTGAGCGGAAAATATTGCACGTTGAATTTCATAAGAGATTATCGCCGAGTATTCTTGTTTTATACGATCTCTCATGTCTTCGGGGCTCGTCGGTATTTGTTGGTACTCTGCTTGTTTTAATTTTCCCCACAAATAAAAGCTCATTGATGTTAAGTTTGGTGAACGTGGAGGCCACTTTGTGTCGTCATGCACAGATACACATAAAGGAAACAGTACGAGTTGAATGTTCGTCTACATTCGATTTATACGGTTCAAACTGTATAATGGGGCAAAGCAGTAGTTCATCTGTTCATTGAAATAAACTACATTTTCTTAATCTTTGACCTTCAACTATCATCAAAGCCCATCAAAACACAGTTGTTTTATTCGTCTTCAAATGCTCTATTAAAGAGTAAATAATAAATAATACCAATGCATTTAAAATTATTAAGTTGGGTCCAATATCTTCATAATTTCTCTAGACCTGCACGTATCAAACAAATATCCATACCACAATATGTCCACCTTCACGCCAACCAATTTTGGTCTGAATATTTGTCTACTATCACTACAAATGGCAGTGTTATTCAGGTGGCCTGTTTTAAATGCCGCTCGCTGTATAACTAAAACTGTTTCCAGTAACGTTTTGACAGATGGACAGAGAAAACATAAATATTTATTCACTAATGTTTGCGCTAAAATACTATTTTAACTTACTGAAATGAATGTTCTAACGTATAATATAGAAACATCCGAGCATAGAGTAACATGTTAATTGTACAGGCACGCGCATGAAAGGGGAATGCTTGAATATGAGAAAGGAATGTTTGCACTCAACTCTGCCTCTCTCGTATGATGTGTGGGAAACTCTGGACTGACAACAACTCGGCATGACATTTTGCGCATGGGACGATTTCATTGTGTCATCCCCGCATGGTAGGCCTACTCTGTTTCTATTTAGTTGCTTCTATTAGAAGCACGAGCTCTGGCGAATATTGTGTCTATTGCGTGATAGTACATCAAATTCCTATTCGACTGGAACATAGTATGAAGAAGTATTACTAAAGTGTGTATTACAGAATATATTGGCTTCGCTCTATGGGTTATGAAAAGATTAAACAAAAATTATATATTCAGGCTGGAAGGGAACCTAATATTATAATTAACAGAGGTAATAGATCAAGTCAGTGCGATCAAGTTTTGTCAAATAATAACAATAGGAGTTTTGTCAGGATCCGTCTGTGCTTATCTATTTAACAAATATTAGTAGTGTACAATATTTGTCACATTTATTTATTTAGTTTTATATCGTTTTCGGCTTCAGTAAGCCATCCTCAGAAAAAAAGTTTTATGCCTATATGCATGAAGTGGTACATATGTGTATAGCACAAATAAATGAAATAGTTGAAAAATATAAGTCTCTGTGGAGATGAGTGAACATAGAATGATTAATACATTACTGTATTAAAACAAGGACTATATAAGCCATGATCAAAAGTTATTAAAAAGTTATTAAATACTAAAATTAAAAACATGTGCGATGTGGTTGCGATTAAAATAGGTTGGTTCATCTGTAGTAATGTCCAGATCTGACTGGAATATGGTAAATCAATATCGTGTGTGCTGTGAAGACATCCGTGTAGACGCTGGAGGTAGGACGACAACTAAATAAATAAATGTGACAAATATTGTAAACTACTAATATTTGTTAAATAGATAAGCACAGACGGATCCTGACAAAACTCCTATTGTTATTGTATCAGCTTATCGCCCCTCACCATGCCTTTCAAATTTGTCAAATAAGTTCTTTGATACGTCCAGTAGTTTTGAGAATGCCAAATGTAAGGTATTGCAACATTGCAACGCTCCTTGACAGCATTGCTCTCCAGTTCGGTGAGTAAGACTGCAATCCTCTACTGCGCAAGACTTGCCAGAGGAGAATGTAAACAAAAAAGTCTCAACATATACGTTTTATCAAATTATTGTACATTCGTAACACTTAACACATTAGTTAACATTAATATAAACTTATTTTCTTTTCTAAAATTATTTATTTTAAATTTCTTGAAAGATGATAACTTAAATGGAGATTGAGTTACAGAATGTGTATTCGTAATAACGTTATTTTGAGTTTACATCAAATGTAAAGGAATCTTTAATGGAAATAGTTTTGTTTTATAAGAATGTACATTCTATACTGTTTTGTAATTACATAAAAAGCAAAGAAATCAATAGATATTGTGAATGTTAAATAAGTTTCGTGGTCATAAATTTAGAGTTAAAGTGCTTATAGTGTAATAAAAAGTGTTAAAAACCAAACAATTTACGTAATTAAGTCATTGAATTATTTACGTTTTTGTCTACAGCAATTTGATTGAAACATACCTGATGAAGTGACGAGACTTTTGCTCACATTCTCTTCTCGTAAGTCTTGCGAAGCGAATGACTGCACTTGTACAGGGATATCATTTTATTTTTACCTCAATTTTTATTCTACCTGAGTTTTTTAATGTACTTCAGTCCCATTCCTTTTACTAGTAAACTTCCACACGTCCTCCACACACAACCAAGGCCGCATATGCAGTTAAAGTCGTCTTACAGTCATAGTAAACAGTACTGAGTGAGTATAGTACGTTCCAGAAATATGTTCGCGTTTTACAGTGACGAAAGAGCTTTCAATATTGAATCATATTTTCGCACAGGTACTGTCGTCCGTTTGTCTACATCGCATCCTGGTTTCCCCCATCCGATTCTGCTCGCCCCTCTGTAAAGGCTTGTGATTGGGCTGTCTTAGCTAGTTTCTCAAAACATTAATTTCTGTTGGGATTTGGAGGTCTATGTAAAATTATACAACTGTTTAAAATAACTGAAATAAAACGGTCTTGTTAAGTAATTAACTATCACGTGATTTCCCCCCCCTTCCTATGACTGCAACAAATCCACTTGGACGTAAAGTAGATAGCATGTCTGAGTAATTTTATCTTTTCGGATCGAGAAGAAGTGAAGATTGAATTTACAGTATGTAAGGTACTCTTTTATAAAGTAAGTACAGAATTATTTAAACATGAGTTAAGTACTAGTACGAAGAACGAAACTGGTAATTGGAATTAGGTACAATAGTCTATAGTGCGATAATATATACAAAAGAACTGAAGCCTGTATCGAAATGGACGGCCACCATTTTCAGAAATGTGTTTAAATATCCATATTATGATTATTATTCAATTTAACTTCATTCTTTATATTGTACGCTAACGAGCTGTAGATAGTATAGACCTAATATATACTGCATAATGAATACATCCGCATGGATAGCTCAGTTAGTGAGTAAAAACACTTATTGTTAATACTTTACTGTATTTTGATTAAACAAAAACATAATGAAAATTAACAAACTCAAAATCGCGATATTTCCTAGTTTAAGTAAATGGATGAACTACTTTTCTTCCCTCCTATACCTAGTAAAGTGATTTGTTTGTATTTTACGTCAGTATCATCGAACTCCAGTCATGGAAGTAGGTGGCAAACGGTATTTCCGGCTCTCAACCGTTAATCCAAAGGTATAGTCAAGTTAATATTAGAAATGTTAGTAAAAATAAAATGATGTCCGTGCATTAACGCCCACTGAAGAGCAATGATCTCAAAGAGTGTTGCAGTGCTACAACACGTTAAAATTTTGGACTTATCATAAAACTTATTTGACAAAACTTGTTCGCATAGACTTCATCTATTACCGGTCTGAATTAATGAAATAGTTTTCCTTCCACTCTGTATATGTTTCCGAAACATAAATATGAATACCGGCGTTTAATATTGACAGATTAGTTCATTATTATTTTTATATTTATTATAATTATTTTGTTATTATTAGTGCTAATTACGTTCTAAATATAAAAGAATGGTAAATACGTAATGGTCATAGTCGAGTTTAGATAGGTACTAGTGGCTTGTGCAGCAAATGCTGCAAACTAAGTTCATTAGACTTTCAAATAAACATTTTTCAGATTTATTTTCAATGAAGAATACCGGACATTCGGAAAGTTATTTGCTTCCATAACAATGAAAGATACTCTCTCTCGAGCCAATACTGAAGAGAACAACGCATATAAATATCTACACCACACCGCCATTAAATATGTGAAAAAGATCCAACCTCACTTGATTAATAACTATAAAAATATTTGATTTTTAATAATATTATTATCTTACGTAAGTTTTATAGTTTTCAGTAACATATACTATATATACTGTATAGCCGCCAGTCGGTAAAATATAGAAATCAAAATCTAATTTAAGTTATTATCTACATCTACTTATATAACCCCAAAACATTTCACTTTCATATCATCAATATAGCATTAATATGTATAATTAATGAAAAATAGTCACATCATGGCATTAACTACAATAATATTTCATTTCTAATGGTAATAATGCCATCAAACCACCTCAAGTTTTGTAGATTTTAATATCCAATACACAGCTGTACCCAGAAAATTACACACCACAGAATCGAACCTGTAAATTATTTTTAGTAAGTTAAGTTTTTAGTAACCAATTTAATTTGAGCTCTAAATATGTCAGCATTCTTGCAGATCATGGCCTACGTGTAATATTGTTTACTGTAGTATGTGTTTTGTTTCAATCTGAAATGCAACACGGCCGACTTCATGCTCGCTTCGCTTCTGCTTTACAAAAAAGCGAAGGGTATATCAAGTCGGCCGTGAATGCTATTAGCTAGTTCTCAAAACTAACGACAGATGGATTTTGGAAAATAGGAAATTTATGTTAAAAAATTGACATTTCACTAAAAAATTACTATTTTTCCAAAAAATTTGAGTTCCAAGCTTCAAAATGAGGGGTCATTTATTAAAATCCGTCCAGCCGTTTTCCCGTAATTTCCATTACAAGTTCAAATTATATATATAGATGTTAAAGCTATTCTCTTTATAATATTTTCTCAGAATTACTGCTTTCAAACTAGTCTGTAAGTGTCAGCACCTGTTGCCTCAACTAGATAGTCTACAAAATTTTTATTCCTGCTAGGGGATGTTTTGCCTAGTAATTCCATTTTCGGTTTATCTTTTATATCGTTAGTTAACTGTGTGTTCGTTGGCTTGTGAAAGAAAAATTGTGCTTAATGTGGCCTACAACAAAATAATGCGTAATATTTTAACTGGATAATATGGGCTTTGTAAGTTTCGAGCAGCGGTTGTGTCTGATATTTGGTTATTCTAGACCTAAAGACAGTCTTTTTGTTGGTTAGTCAGTATTGTTCTATCAGTTATGTAGTATTTGACTATTATGAATCTTAATTTATAATTTTAGTTCTTTCTGGTAGGTTATGCGTGCAGTAGTGTGCTGTAACGTCTTTTACAAGTTCATATTTCAATGCTAATATTATTGATGGATAATTTTGGCGATTATAATGTATTGTATTATGTATTGCTTTAATTATTATTATTTTTATTGCCATAATTGTGGCATTTACCTGCTCAATGGACTATTCTTATTTATATAATCAATGAACACTTTAGAGTCACAAAATAGGCTACGAGGCGCGTCCAAGAAGTAAGTTTCCTTGTGTCCGTTTACAGAAAGAAAACACAATTTCTTGGGAAGATTTATTGGAACAGATACAGCAACCTATTTTTCAACATATTCCCCATTGGAATTGAGACATTTGTCATACCATGGAGTCAACAGATAACTGGAAACGGCTGTCACACACTGGTTATAATCCCAGACTGTAGATTTCTACAGCACAGGAATACAAAAGTTGATCCCATGGTATGACAAATGTCTCAGTTCCGGTGGGGATGTTGTTGAAAAATAGCTTAATAATTGCTGTATCTGTTTCAATAAATTTTTCCATGAAATTGTGTTTTCTTTCTGTAAACGGTTCTGGACGGCCTTCGTAAATATAATGCTTGGTTACGCAATTATCACGGCACAAGAAAACCGCTTATGAGTACGGACATATATAATAAGGATACACACTAATTCTGTATTGAATGAGAAGGGTAAGTCTCCCCTTCCATGGCAAGGTTTTCTGAACTCGTATAACGTATCTATATATAATATGAAATTTGGTCTGTTGCTTAAGATAGAACGAACACAAATTAAGGAGACAGATACTTAGAATAATTAAAAAAAATAGCTTTTCGTTTTTAACGGAAATAAATTCTTTGAATCTTCCTGATCACGAATATATATATATATATATATAAACAGTTTTAATTGAAGCGGATGTCCCTTTAAATCAGTAATGCCATGCTCCTTCACTGAAACGTGAATTTCTCTGCTTGCTATGATAGTAAAATTTTCGGGAAAGTTCGTTTCTTTGTAGCACAACTATTGCCAGCCCTGTTGCTCTACTTCAAATTCATATAATGGCTTCTTGTGTTTACATTTTGAAGTAAATGGCAATTTATTTGTTGTTCGAGTTAGTTCTTCAATGTTATTGTGTTATATAATCCGTGTTTTTGATCACAACAAGTATTTAAAATGGATAGAAGCAATAGTTATTGTAAGAAACTTAAATTTCGTGGTAATCAGTACACTAAGAAGAATAATTAAGAACATAACCTTCAAACTCCATGTGCTAATTCACATGGAAAGAAAGAACTCTGCCCTTCAGTGCCCAGTTGCTCCAAGAGAAAACTCTCCTACCTCCATGAAAGTCAAAACGTTGTGCAGGATGTAAATACCAGTAGTGATGGTGTTGTAAGTAACAGTATTGATGTAGGCCTAAATAGTAGTGGTAATATTATAATTAGTATAGATTTGTAAGTAAGTCAGAAATTGATGTTAATTTTCAAACGCGGTTTTCTTAAAACAACATCTCTATGTATACATGCATGTATGTCTAGTGTTACAGAGCTAAAATTCTGCACACTCATTGAACATCATATAATGACTTAATGGTAGCACTTCTACATTGATATAATACGTATTAGAAGATTTAGATGTATTTTTGTGTTGAAAATTTCTGGTTTTACCCGGTACAATTTTAAAAATGTATATATATTTTTTAATTGATGAAATAGAGCTAGATTTATAATTTTGCTAGTGAACCTAGCTAATTATATTGCAAATATGTATGAATTATTTTATCCATTATAATTATATTAACCAGTTTTCAAGAGAAAGGTGCATGAATTTAACAATTTTTTTTCTTTTCTTCTTTCATTTGAATACAATTTTTTTAACTCAATTATAGCAGTTACGTTAACAAAATAAACACCATATGATCCTAAAATCATGTAGAGTAACATGTAATCAGTTCTCTGTGCTTTTTTGAGCATAAAATGTCATATGGACATGGGTCCAATTATGAACCGTTAACGAGTTATAGCTGATTGAATCCTACGAAAGTAGCAGTAGTTATGAGGAGAACTAAGAATTATTCATTTAAGATGCACAGGCATATTAAATCAAAGTTGTATTAATTATAAAATTATCTCTCTTGAGGTTGTGTCTGATATGTAGGCTACTTCCATTATCGTCCACACGTGTGGAGTAACGGTCAGCGCGTCTGGCCGTGAAACCAGGTGGCCCGGGTTCGATTCCCGGTCGGGGCAAGTTACCTGGTTGAGGTTTTTTCCGGGGTTTTCCCTCAACCCAATATGAGCAAAGGCAAATGGGTAACTTTCGGTGTTGGACCCCGGATTCATTTCACCGGCATTACCACCTCCACCTCATTCAGACGCTAAATAACCTGAGACGTTGATAAAGCGTCGTAAAATAATCTACTAAAATAAAAATAAAAAAACTTCCATTATCAAGCAGTACAGCTCACTTGGTGATATGTGTCAGAGGAAGAACAATTATGGTTTTTATACATCTGAAGTTTGAACGGCCATCCTACCCCATTATATTCTGACCTAGTTACCTAGTTGCAGTTGAGATTCAAACTTGTCTTCGGACACTAGACTAAACAAACAAACAATCATAAAATAAACATACCTCAGTTTGGAAGCAGATTTTGAAATATCCCTCCTGCCAATTCAATATACTTGGTCGCACAGATGTAAATGGCGCTTAGCATTCCACATCTCGTCACGTTGTCTCTGATAAGCGCAGTTGATAATCACCTAGTCTGTATTCTCCTTCACCTTCCGTACTTCATGTTACAACACAATCCGCCGTTTAGTTGACGTTTCAATGTTTGTATTACAATGCAAGTAACTCCAAAGCCTGATTCACAGTTTGACGTTTGGATTTGTACGAATAACTTTCAAAGTAATGATTATCGGACCCATGATCATATGTCAATTTATGCTCAAAATGGCCTGTAGAACTGATTCATAAAGCGCGGATCATTGGTCATGCATCACTCTGTACATCGATAATGGTAATGAAAGATAAATGTTTTTAATTTTAGCCTATATCTCTGAAAATTTTATTTCGAAGAGTAAGCCTGTTTTATGAACAAACTTCTGTCATTTATAGACTAGCTTGTAAAATCGAATGTGACACTTTTAATTTAATACTTTCCTTACGGTCATTATCCTTATACTGGTGTATCAGGCTAAAACAAAGGTAGGGGAGCTCACACTGAAAGGAAAACACGGTGGCAACCTCACTCCACTTTTTATTCGTGTACACAACACTAAGTCAATGAATGGCCGCTCGACTTCAGTAGAGTCACAGTCTGCATCAGTGGCGTAGCGTTATCATCTGAAAACTTAATAACATTAAATATGGCTAATTGAGCAATATCTTTATTACCTGTACTTCCATCTAGTGCCAAGGAGTACCGCTTCATAGTTTGTATTTTATTCATCAATTGTGCCTCTACATCAGAACTAATACCGCTATTCTGCCCGGAACTGTGTGAGGTGACAGACTGTTGCACTTCAATTGTTAGACTATGTTAGGGCAAACATCTTCAGCAACTAAAACTAAACAGTCTTTAACATTCTCCCCCATTGCGAATGGTTTCATTCTATCCTCATTATATTTTGAAATGCAGTAGCTGGCGGGAACCAATTTTTGTGCTGTGGTTTGTTCATTATGTTGTGTGATTTTTTCAGTATTTTCCCTTTTTAGACTTTCTAACAACTACTTCCTCTCGTCCCCTATAATAGATAACAAATTCTTATGTTGATACAAAGTCGTATGGAATTACATTATGCTAATCGTTAAATTTATTAGTAAACAATCATTTGACGCAGCGAAATATTAACTGATAAGTTAATTCCGTAATTTATTACGCGTTTATTTTATTAGAGTTACAATAATTCTACAGAAATTACATACCTGAAATTATACTTTTTCATACTCCTTGGTATGCTTTGTATTGAAGTGTCGTCTGATTTTAAAATGTGCAATAAAGCGAATTGATACACAACATTGATTTTGTTCAACACAAAAATAATCTAATTCTCATTCCTTACGGAAATAATATTTTCTTTTCGTCTGTGCCATACTCTTTAGGTTACATAGTACATCACTGATTGCTTGAAAACTATGTAATTTTACGTGAACAGTGCGCGTAGCGGTGTGAGTTTGAGAGAGTGGTAGAAGGAATAACGGAGGGGAAATACTTTATGCGTTCGATGAGTGTCAGCTCGCGGTCGCTGGGTTAGGAATTCCGCACTTTCATTTTCCTTATATAGGCTATAGTGACCTGCAGAACTGTAGCTCCTCAGAGCGACTTCTTTCCTCCCCTTTCTTACCCCACCCACATTTTTTACCTGTGCGGTCATGGCGTTCTAGTTACGCTCGGCTGCATCAACATTTATTCTCGCGGCGGAAGTCGATCATCCCCAATAGAAGTGGAATGAGGCTACGTCATATTTCCCCTACTTGCGAGTTATGCAATCCTGAGCTATTCGTTTCACGTTCACGGTTAGCGCGTCTGGCCGCTAAACCAGGTGGCCCAGGTTCGATTCCCGATCGGACAAGGTTTTTCCCAGAGTTTTCCCTGAACCCAATTTGAGCAAATGTGGGTAACTTTCGGTGCTGGACCCTGGATTCATTTCACCGCCATTATCACCTTCATCTCATTCAGACGCTACAGTAAATAACATAAGATGTTGATAAAGCGTCGTAAAATAACCTACTAAAATAAAATATACGTATCACTTTAATTTCGTTGTTTATGTTTCATAACGTATACAATCTTAAAAATTTAGTTCTAACTTCTTTTCAGTTTCAGGTTAACAATGCTAAACATAATTTTGTCAATATAATGAGAACCTTGTCATACTAAGACTAACGTAAACTTAAAATAAAGCATTGATATATCTGAATTGCCTCTCTGAGTGGAAGTTCGTCGTCAGGGTGAGTGTTATTCCGAATTCTAGACGTCTTTGTGATCTGGCGCCACCTAGAGTCGGATTTGTTGGACGGACGTGAGGCCACGCTATAGAGGGTGCTATGATATACCCATCAGATCTGCAGTAAATTAAATTCCATAGCAGGTGTGTTTAGTATGCGACCTCGGGGGTTGATGGGTTCAGGGTGGAGGGTTGTGACACGTGGTGACATGTCAGGGGAATGGGCGGCTGACTGCTGGCTATACAAACCAAGTTGAACTCATTTGGACATCTCTGTACATCTATTACTGTGAAGTGTGCCATGACAATTGGCTCAATCAAACACACATGTGGATGTGGCTCATGATGTACGGAGAGTTATCGCGAAAGAGGATACCGACACCGAGTAAATACGATGTAAAGAAAGCGCGTGCAGTAAACGTGAATGATTATGTCCCTAGTGTGCTGGAGACTTGCTTCTCACTCATCGTTTAGAATGTATAATTAATCACTTTTCCCATTTTAATCTTGGCCTGTGAACAGACGTCCATTTACCCTGAATTCACACGGTCACGTGCTTCTACATTAATTCATTTTTTTTTGTCTTACTAAATACGTTAAGCACCTGCGAAGCTCAGTCAACTAAGGCGCTTGCCTGCGATCCCAAGTTGAACTCGGGCGCGGGTTCGATCCCCGCTGGAGCTGATTACGTAGTCGGTTTTTTCCGAGGTTTTCCCCAAGCGTTAGGCGAATGTCAGGTAATATATGGCGAATCCTCGGCATCACCTCGTTAAATATCATCTCGCTATCACCAATACCATCGACGCTAAATAATATTAATAATAATAATAATAATAATAATAATAATAATGATTGATTGATTGATTGATTGATATTGATATTTATATTTATATTTATGTGCTGGACAACAGCCATTGGCCAATAAAATACCAGCACAGTGATACAATTAATATGAGACAATAAAATGAATAACTATAATAATAATAATAATAATAATAATAATAATAATAATAATAATAATAATAATAATTTTTATCATCCAGTCTGCTGTCAAGAATCTGAAAGTTAGAATTTATAAAACAGTTAGCCTATATTACTGGTTGTTCTATATGGTTGTGAAACTTGGACTCTCACTTTGAGAGAGGAACATAGGTTAAGGGTGTTTGAGAATAAGGTGCTTAGGAAATTATTTGGGGCTAAGAGGGATGAAGTTACAGGAGAATGGAGAAAGTTACACAACACAGAACTGCACGCATTGTATTCTTCACCTGACATAATTAGAAACATTAAATCCAGATGTTTGAGATGGACAGGGCATGTAGCACGTATGGGCGAATCGAGAAATGGATATAGAGTGTTAGTTGGAAGGCCAGAGGGAAAAAGACCTTTGGGAAGGCCGAGACGTAAAAACGGGAAGATAATATTAAAATGGATTTGAGGGAGGTGGGATATGATGATAGAGACTGGATTAATCTTGCTCAGGATAGGGACCGATGGCGGGCTTATGTGAGGGCGGCAATGAACCTCCGGGTTCCTTAAAAGCAAGTAAGTAAGTAATAATAATAATGGTAATAATAATAATAATAATAATAATAATAATAATAATAATGCTTTATTGCCACAACAAAGATACAGATTGATGTTTTAAATAAAATCACTCTAGCATCCCCAGAAAGAGTAAGTAAAATTAATCTAGTAGTTTACACAGCGTCGTTAAGCAACCAAGTGAAAAAAGTTATTTCTTTCTTTCTTTTCTTCTTTCTTTCTTTTAAATTACACTGGAAGCTCTGAAGTACGACAGAAATCAAGTTCGACATCGTATAGTTCGACTGCTTACGTAGGAGAACTAGACACGCCCTTATACGGGCACTAAGAAATGGGTTTGCCATTTGAATGGAAATTGGTCCTGTGTCTTGTAGTGATACTTTTGTTAAAGAAAAACAGAACATTTTATTGATCCATATTGATCACTGATTTTAAATTAATGAACTCCTCTTTTTCTATTTGAGAATCGTGCCGTTTTTGAGACGGAACTGTCGTAACCCACTGTGGTACTAAAAGCGCATACACAAGTCTCGGGGCGGGCAGGAAATGCATGTACAGTAGTGTATTCGTTGATGGATAACCAATAAGAATTTTTGTTCATTTCACCTGCCATACCCACTACCCTTATTGGACAGAACTTTCAACTCTGTTCTGTCAAACGTAGGAGAGTCCAATATATTAGCATTTTCTTTTAATGAAGGATATTGTATGCGTTGGAAATGACATACAGATAGGTCACAATCTTCTTAACATTGCTGTTATTAACCTTACCTTTCAAAAAAGACATACTGACACTTGTGGCGGACAAGGTCGCAGTTGGGGTTTTTCTTGGGTTCTTCCGTTTTTCACTGTTTTAGGCATATACATAATTTCGTCATCATTTCATAGCTTTCCCCTATCGCCGGCTGGCGACTCACAAAGGGGGATGGCCTAGGAACGAATGGGGTTACTTGCTCGAACCCGGGGTACACAGCGAACCTTAGTGTAGTCAGCCTGTGTATTTTTGAGAATCCGCCTAGCTTGGGGATTAGCGCAACAGATCGTAACAGGTCGCAGTACTGGGCCATAGTGCCCCTAACATAAATTTCATTCCATTCTAACCTTACCTTTGAATAGTGACGAGAAGGCAAGTTACAACTATTTGTACTAGTTAGTTCACAAACGTAACCTTTTTATTTATCTTTCACGGAAGGTCCGCCGAGTTAGCTTTGTGGTAGTGTGTCTGCCTCCGGTTTCGATTCCCGGCGGGGTCAGAAATTTTCATGTAAAATTTCTACCTCTGGACTAGGAGAGGTGGCAGTGCTCAACTTCTACTGGCTGAATTGTGTATCAATATGTCTGGGTTAAATCACAAATCTCTCCGCAGTGCATATGAAGAGAAGAGATATGTCACTATTGATAGTGATTCGTCCGTCGGGCGGGGACGTTAAGCCTGGCGGCCCCCTTGGTGCTATTCGATAAGAGTAGGCTACGTGCCGGCACCGAGTTACTCTTCACCCTTCCTCATTATCCTCACTTATTCCCTACACTACACTTACAAACACTTACACATACAGTTACTACAGTCACCCTAGTATACGACACAGCTGTTAACAGATACACATGATCTACAGCGTTGCTATACGAAGTGGGTCACAGTCCTGCCATCTATTCATAATAAGCGGAACCCGAATCACGCAAGTGAAGTGGGTAGGCATTAGATACATACATATATACATCTTTTATGATGGAGGGGCCCGAAGGCTTGCACCAGAACCCGAAGTTTTTTGTGTTTAACCCTTAAATTCACAAAGTATCCTATGGGATGCAACAGGTTAATATATGCTATTTTAATAAAACAATAAAAAAATTGGTAGGAAAATTAAATAACCAAAATTACAGAATACTTTTTTTATTTCATTTTATTGGTCTTCTTCTAATTAGAGACTGCCATTAGACAAAGCATACAAAACAATACAATAACAAATAGATGATGAAAGATAGATAACAGAGTAAGAAAAAAAGTAAACAAGTACACAAACAAACAAACAAACAAACAATGACAGTTTACGGAATATAAAAAAGTTACAAGTAAAGAAGCAATGAAAGCTAATAAGAGAAAGAAAAATGATAATGGTGAGTCAGTTTTTCAGTACACTGAAATTAGAGTCCACATAGGTGGTTCCGTAACAACAACATATAAAATATGGACATTGTGATAGTTGTTTTCTTTAAACCCCGACACGGTTTAATAAACTAGTGTGAGAAATGAAGTTTGGCAATTTAGGAGTTAATAAAATTTCTTCAAAATAAATAGGGATGATTGTTCGTGTCTGTAGGATCGCATTTCGATATGTATCGGTATCGTGTTTCACTGTTTGATATCATCTATCGATTCAGCTACACAACACTCAGAACCCAAGCCCCTGTATGACGGTAAAGCATCATGTCACGAACACTTTCACGTCTTAGTATTTCTGACAAATTAAATATTATCAATGCCTTGAAAATGGCACAAATGTTGAGCATGTTACTGGAGAGAGTAAGGTAATATTTATTTTTATTTTATTTATGTATTTATTTAATCCTTTACTTTTTAATACTTCCTTTATTGATTTATTTATTTATTATTTTATTCCTTCATTCATTCAGTCATTCCTTCCTTCCTTTCTTCCTTCGTTCATTCATTCATACCTTTCTTTCTTTCGTTATTTATTTTACTTATTTATTTACTTATTTATTTATATATTTATTTTTATTTACGGTACTTGTTTATTTATTTGTTTATTGTTGTATAATTTCTTTCTAGGAAATAAAATAAATTTATATGAACGTTGTATCAGTTTCGCTTTTTATAGTGAATTAACAATTCTTAAATACCCATTCTCATATGATCGATTTTTTACTGTCCATCATAATCCTTGACTTTCATATTCTGTATACCAATGATGCTTGCCGATTTTAGGGAACTTGCTCCGCGTGTTATATCTAAGTAGCTGGCATTGGCTTTCTACTATCTCGACGGAGCAATGTACGTTTGTTTCAACTGTAGATTTAGGCTATATCAAAGGAGACAATATATACGTCAGCTACGATATTATTAAGTTATTTTACACACAGATTATAATAGTTTTAACTCATATGTAAAAGATGACATGTTGGTAGAAGATCAATATGTGTATTTAAATTATATTATTATATACTCCGTGTCCCGCTTAGAGGGATCTAGAAATAAGTAATAATTTCAAGTGTAAATAATGGTTTATTAACATACCTTTTTATATAACTTTGTATTCAACCTCCCGCCAAGTTTTCTGTAGCATTTATGGAGTCACTAGCACAGCTGCATTTGTGATGCGTTGTCTCAGTTTCTCCAGTGTTAGCTCTGCCTCTTTGATATACAGCATCCCTCACAAAGCCTCAGAAAAAAAGTGCAAGGGGGTCAGATCGGATGACCTGGTTGGCCAGGCAGTGGGTCCTCATCTTCCGATCCGCCTACCCATGTACAAAAAACACGGCGTTGTACTCGCGTAACAGATTTTTCTTCTGCTACCCATAACTTTTGAATAATAATAATAATAATAATAATAATAATAATAATAATAATGATAATAATAATAATACTTGTGGTTTTTAAGGAACCCGGAGGTTCATTGCCGTCCTCACATAAGCCCGCCATAGGCCCCTATCTTGAGCAAGATTAATCCAGTCCCTACCATCTTATCCCATCTCCCTCAAATCAATTTTAATATTATCCTCCCATCTACGTCTCGGCCTCCCCAAAGGTCTTATTCCCTCCGGCCTCCCAATTAACACTCTATATGCATTTCTGGATTCGCCCATACGTGCTACATGCCCTGCCCATCTCAGACGTCTGGATTAAATGATCCTAATAATGTCAGGTGAAGAATACAGTGCGTGCAGTTCTGCATTGTGTAACTTTCTCCATTCTCCTGTAACTTCATCTCTCTTAGCCCCAAATATTTTCCTAAGAAACTTATTCTCAAACACCCTTAATATCTCAGACGTCTGGATTTAATGTTCCTAAAATTGTCAGGCGAAGAATACAGTGCGTGCATTTCTGCATTGTGTAACTTTCTCCATTGTGTAACTCATCCCTCTTAGTCCCAAATATTTTCCTAAGCACCTTATTCTCAAACACCCTTAATCTCTGTTTCTTCCTCAAAGTGAGAGTCCAAGTTTCACATCCATACAGAACAACTGGTAATATAACTGTTTTAT